>NC_045732.1:52951944-53115873 GCF_009834535.1 Camelus ferus
ACAGGCAGATGATTATATCCATCAAGTTGTAGAATATACAAGTTTGGAGTTTGAAAGAGATGCTAGGAATAAAATCCATAGGGGCAGTTTTTGTTTTGCACAGTAACATGGGGTCATGAAGAGAA
This sequence comes from Camelus ferus, assembly GCF_009834535.1. NCBI lineage: Eukaryota > Metazoa > Chordata > Mammalia > Artiodactyla > Camelidae > Camelus > Camelus ferus. Next base: position 52,952,070 of record NC_045732.1, read on the forward strand.
CAAATCAAATTTAGAAATTTTATTAATCAATGGAGAAAATGCAGTTGTTCTATGACCATTAATTTTTTTACCAAAATAGAATAATGTAAGCAAGATGATGGACCTGAAACCTCCAGGCCCTCATCTCTCCAAATAATCATCACGTAAACAACAGCACACTGACTAAAACTGCTTTGTTGGAACTCTAGAAATTAGTCACCAACATGTAGGAAACAAAGCAAATACTAAATCAATAAAAATCCACAGTCAAAATAATAGAACATTTAGTGGCATTTTTGCTCAATTTTGAGCCACTGCTTCCATGTTGTGGTACAGTCAGGAAGAATTTGCCCAAGTCGTGATTTCAACTTCTGGTTGGAAGGAAAAGACTGACACATGATTGCAGCATTTTAGGCTGTTTGGGAACTCCTGTGGGACAGAATTCTGTTTAAACTGACACAACGTAGATGGGGATGGCTCAGCTTAGCTCAGATTTCAGGTTTGCAAAGGCCACAGAAAACAGTAGTGGGTGCCACAGCTTGTGAAAGCTGTAGTCGGGGATGGGATACAGAAAAGCAGAGGCTGGATGTAAAACATTACATGCTGAGAAATAAAATAAAATACTTGAGACTTCAAAAAGCAGCAGAAGAGAGAAAGGGAAATTAACGCACTTAAAAACTGTTGTGTATGTGGGGCTGGGAGGTTTGAGGGAACACACACACACACACACACACACCAAGGACTAGGAAAATGCTTGCTTAGAAAAGACCTGAGAAATTTTGCATGCCAGGTTTGTTAGTGAAGATCTTCTCCTACAAAGTTGGGCTGCAAAGACTAGGAGATGTGGTTTTTTTTTTTAATTTATAATTTCAACAAGTGATCACAAAGAATATATTCAAAAGAGTGAAATGTGTGTTATCAAAGGGACAAAAATATCGAGAAACACCCTAATGAAACATGGGTATTTGAGATACTAGAAAAAGACTTTAAAACAACAGTTTTAAATGTGCCCAAAGAACTAAAGGAAAACACAGAAAAAATGAAATTAGAAAATTGACATGTGAACAAAATAAAATATTAACAAAGGCATAGATATTATTTAAAAAAGAAGCAGAAATTCTGGACCTAAAAAACGACAACAAACTTGAAAAATTTACTAGAAAGATTACAAAACTGACTAAAACTTGAACAACAATGAATCAGTGAACTTGAAGACAATTTGAAGTTACTGAGCCTCAAAAATGAAAAAGAAGAAAGAATAAAGAGAAATGAACAGAGCCTAAGGGACTTAAGGGATAACATCAAGAGGAATGATACATAAAAGCATTGAAAGAGCCCCAGAAAAAGAAGAGAATGAAAAAGGGGGACCAAGAGCTTATTTGAAAAATAATGTCCAAAAACTTCCTTACTTGAGAGATGGAATTGACCTAAAAATACAAGAAGTTCAATAAATTCAGTAGTATCAATCGAAAGAGGCCCACACCAAGAAAAATTATAATAAAACTGTATAAAGCCAAAGACAGGGAATGTTGAAAAAAGCAAAAAAAAAAACAAAAAAAAAACAAATCACATACAAGGAATCATCAATAAAATTGTCAACAGCTACCTGAAGAGAAACTTTGCAAAGCAGAAGGCTGTGGAATTTAAAGTAAATAAAATTTAAATTGAAAGTAAATCAAGAAAAAAAAAAAACCCTCTGTCAACTGTACATTTTATATCTGGCCAAAATGTCATTCAAATATGAGATGTTAAGACTACCCAGATAAACAAAAGTTAAGGAAGTTCATTACCATTAAACCTACCTACTTTAAAAAAAAATGTTCATAGGAGCCCTTCAAGTTGAAATGAAAAGATGTTAGACAGTAAGTCAAAGGCAAATACAAAGTTCTCTGAAAAAGTAAATATATGGAAAAATAGGAGTGATGTCAGTGTAATGGGTGTAAGAAATTCTTCCTTTTTGTCCCCCTTTTTCAAAAATAATTAGACATCCATCCATGAACAAAAAACATCTTTATGGGAGATATGGGATCCAACACCATATACAGAGGAACCCAGGAGCAGTTTGCCCAGCTGTGCATCTGGTAATAGGAAGACAGATCTTGGTATGTGGTTTGGAACCAGTGGATCAGTGAACCTGCCCCAATGCCTCTCACTGAGACTGGGGAAAAAAATCTGCAGAATGTTGACCTAGGGAGATACACAGGGATAAGAGAGGCATTGCCAAAGTCCAGCTTTCTTGTGGGAATATTCCAGCATGCCACTGGAGCAAAAATAAATGAACAAAAAGGATTTAGACACAGCAAAGATGGTAATAAGAACTTCACCAGCACCAACTCCCAAACAAGGCAACACTGCACAGGGCTGAACTATCAGGTGGTGGCAACCTCATCAGCAGGGGAAAAGGAGTACAATTAGTGATTGCTCAGCTGCCCCAGTGTTGCAGGATACACCTGGAGAAACCATTTTCTTTGCAGCAGGACCTCAGTGGTTGAGAGGAGGAAAGATATTGGGAAAGAAGCAGATAAGAATATCAAAGGATGTTAAAGAGCTGCAGTTATTGCTGACTGAACTCAGCAGGAGGTCCACCCACAAGGCTCTGAGAGTACCACCCCAAGGTTATCTATACTAGGTCCACAGACACCCCCAGTGCCTCAAGTACTATAGCCACACTTCTACCATTCCGAGGCTGTTTCTTTATGAGCAATCCCAAGCACAACAGTGAGACAAACTATACTAGAAATGAGGACACTCAGAAAACAGGTTAGGTCTGTGGGTAGGGGAGAAAATAAAAAAGTAAGCTGTAATGCCAGCCTCTGGAAAACAAAATACAGTTTTCCAGTAGCCAGCCTGTTGCATTGCAAGAATCAAAGAATACAAAAAGTTTAAGAATTATGACTTAATATTTTTTTTCTTTCTTTTTAAATTTTTTTGTTCTCAGGAGGATGGGTTTGAGATCATGTTACTATCAGTTTAATACAAACAGATATAGTAATGGGATAATAGACTTACAAAAAAGTGTAATCACAAACCAAAAACTTACAAGGGAGTCACAAAAACTAAATAAAATCCATGATAATACAAAGGAAAATTAGCAAACCACAAAATGAAGAAGAAAGGAACAAAGAGGAAATACCAAGTCAACTGCAAAGATAAGCTCAAAATGGCAATAAACACACATCTATCATTAATTACTGTAAATGTTAATGGACTAAATGCTCCAGTCAAAAGACATAGAGTGGCAGACTGGATAATAAAGCAAGAACCTTCAATATGCTGCATACAAGAGACCCACTTTAGGGAGAAGGACACATATAGATTGAGAGCGAAAGGATGGAAAAGGATATTCCATGCAAATGGAAAAGCCAAAAAAGCAGGTGCTGCAATACTGATTTCAGACAAAATAGACTTTAAAACAAAGGCCATAAAGAAAGACAAAGAAGGGCATTTTATAATGATTAAAGGAGTAATACAAGATGAGGATATCATACGTGTTAATATATATGCACCCAATATAGGAGCACCTAAGTACATAAAAGAATAACTAACAGAGATAAAGGGGGATACTGATGGGAATACAATCATAGTCGGAGATTTTAACACTGCATTAACATCAGTAGACAGATCTTCCAGACAAGAAATTAATAAGGCAACAGAAAAATTAAATAATACAATAGAAAAATTAGATTTGGTGGATATTTTTGGAGCAGTACATCCCCTGAAAATAGAATATACATTCTTTCCAAGTGCACATGGAACATTTTTCTAGGATTGATCATGTACTTGGGCACAAAAAAACCTCAACAATTTTAAAAACATAAAAATTATCTCAAGCATCTTTACTGACCACAATGCCATGAAACTAGAAATCAAAAACAGAGAAACAAAGGAGAAACAAAAGAAAGCATAGAGATTAAACAATTTGCTATTAAAAAGCCAATGGTCAATGAGAAAATCAAAGCTGAAATTAAAAAATACATTGAGAGAAATGAAAATGAAAGCATAACCACACAAAATTTATGGGACACAGCAAAGGCAGTGCTAAGATGGAAGTTTATAGTGATACAGGCCTTCCTCAAAAAAGAAGAACAATCTTAAATAAACAAATGAACCCACCAGCTGAGAGAACTAGAAAAAGAAGGAAAAAAAAACACAAAAGGCAGCAGGAGGAAGGAAATTATAAAGATTAGTGAGGAAATAAACAAAATTGAGATAAAAAAATAGAAAAAATCAATCAAACCAAAAGCTGGGTTTTTGAAAAAGTAAATAAAATCGACAAACCTCTGGCCAAACTCACAAAGAAGAAAAAAGAGAGAGCACATATAAGCAAAATAAGAAAGGAAAATGGAGAAATTACAAAAAATAAAATAGAAATACAGAATATCATATGAGAAAATTATGAAAAACTATATGGAAACAAAATGGATAACCTAGAGGAGATGGACAAGTTTCTGGAAAAATACTGTCCACCAAGACTGAATCAAGAAGAAACTGACCACTTGAACAAACTGATCACTAGAAATGAAATTGAAATAGCAATTAAAAACCTCCCTACAAATAAAAGTCCAGGACCAGACAGCTTCACTGGAGAATTCTACCAAGCATATAAAGAAGAAGTCATACCAGTCCTTCTCAAACACTGCCAGAAGATTGAAAAGGAGGGAATACTCCCAAACTTATTCTATGAAGCCACCATCACCCTGATACCAAAACCAGGCAAAGACACTACCAAAAAAAGAGAATTATAGGCCAATATCACTGATGAACATAGATGCCAAAATCCTCACCAAAATATTAGCAAACAGAATTCAACAACACATAAAAAATATTATACATCATGATAAAGTGGGGTTCATCCCAGGGACACAAGGGTGGTTCAACATACACAACTCAAACAATGTAATACATCACATCAACAGGAGAAAAGACAAAAACTACATGATCATCTCAATAGATGCAGAAAAAGCATTTGATAAAATTCAACATCCATTTATGATAAAAACTCTTACCAAAGTGGGTATAGAGGGAGCATATCTCAACATTGTAAAACGTATATATGACAAACCTACAGCCACCATGGTACTCAATGGTGAAAAACTCAAAAGCTTCCCACTAAAATCTGGGACAAGAAAAGGATGCCCATTATCACCACTCCTATTCAACAGAGACTTGGAAGTCCTAGCCACAGCAATCAGGCAAGAGAGAGAAATAAAAGGGATCCAAATTGGAAAAGAAGAGGTAGAAGTGTCACTATATGCCGACAACACGTTACTATATATAGAAAACTGTAAAAGATCCACACAAAAACTACTAGATCTGATTGAAGAATTCAGCAAGGTAGCAGGTTACAAAATTGACGTTCAAAAATCAGTTGCATTTCTTTACACTAAGGATGAATCAACAGAAAAAGAAAGTAAAAAAACAATTCCCTTTAAAACAGCACCCAAAGTAAAAAAAATCTAGGAATAAATCTAACCAAAGAGGTGAAAGTAGTATACACAGAAAACTATAAACCACGGATGAACGAAATTAAAGAAGACTTAAAAAAATGGAAAGATATCCCATGCTCTTGGATTGGAAGAATCAATATTGTTAGAATGGTCACACTGCCCAAGGCAATCTACAGATTTAATTCAATCCCTATCTAATGACCCAGGACATATTTCACAGAACTAGAAGAAATCATAATAAAATTTATATGGAAACATCAAAGACCTAGAATTGCCAAAGCATTACTGAAGAGAAAGAAAGAGGCTGGAGGAATAACTCTCCCAGACTTCAGACAATACTATAGAGCTATAGTTATCAAGACAGCATGGTATTGGAACAAAAACTGACATATAGACCAATGGAACAGAATAGAGAGCCCAGAAATGAACCCACAAACTTTTGGTCAACTCATCTTCGATAAAGGAGGCAAGAATGTACAATGGAATAAAGACAGTCTCTTCAGAAAATGGTGTTGGGAAGACTAGACAGCAGTATGTAAAACAATGAAGCTAGAACACTCCCTTACACCATATACAAAAATCAACTGAAAATGGATCAAACACTTAAACATAAGACAAGATACAATAAACCTCCTAGAAGAAAATATAGACAAAACATTATCTGCCATACATCTCAGAAATGTTCTCCTAGAACAGTCTACTCAAGGAATATAAATAAAAGCAACAATAAACAAATGGGACCTAATGAAACTTACAAACTTCCGCACAGCATAGGAAACCATAAGTAAAAGAAAAAGACAACCGACGGAATGGAAGAAAATTTTTGCAAGTGAAACTGACAAAGGCTTGATTTCCAGAATATATAAGCAGCTCATATGACTTAATAAGAAACAACCGAACAACCCAATCCAAAAATGGGCAAAAGCCCTAAACAAGCAATTCTCCAAGGAAGACATACAAATGATCAATAGGCACGTGAAAAAATGCTCATTTTCACTAATTATCAGAGAAATGCAAATCAAAACTACAATGAGGTATCACCTCACACTAGTCAGAACGGCCATCATTCAAAAATCCACAAATGAACAATTCTGGAGAGGCTGTGGAGAAAGGGGAACCCTCCTAGACTACTGGCTGGAATGCAGTTTGTTGCAGCCACTGTGGAAAACAGTATGGAGATTCCTCAAAAGAGTAGTAATAGACTTACCACATGATCCAGGAATCCCACTCCTGGGCATATATCCAGAAGGAACCCTACTTCAGGATGATACCTGCACCCCAATGTTCATAGCAGCATTATTTAAAATAGCCAAGACATGGAAACAGCCTAAATGTCCATCAATGAATGACTGGATAAAGAAGAGGTAGTATATTTATACACTGGAATACTACGCAGCCATAAAAACCAACAATATAATGCCATTTGCAGGAACATGGATGCTCCTGGAGAATGTCATTCAAAGTGAAGTAAGCCAGAAAGAGAAAGAAAAATACCATATGAGATCGCTCACATGTGGAATCAAAAAAAAAAAAAAAACACACAAAGCATAAATACAAAACAGAAACATACTCATAGACATAGAATACAAACTTGTGGTTGCCAAGTGGGCAGAGACTGGGAAGAGATAGACTGGGATTTCAAAATTGTAGAATAGATAAACAAGATTATACTGTATAGCATAGAGAAATATATACAAGATCTTATGGTATCTCATGGATAAAAATATTTACAATGAATATATATATGCTCGTGCGTAACTGAAAAAGTGTGTTCTACACTGGAGTTCGATCCAACATTGTAAAATGATTATAAATCAATAGAAAATGTTAAAAATTAAAAAAATTTAATTTAAACGAAAGGAATAACAAGGAAAAAAAGGAATTCTGACTCAAGAAGAAGCAAGAAGAGTGGAACAGGTGTACCCATAGAAACCCAGTTAATAACACCACTAATGGACAAAATCCTTCATCTGAAGGCAACTAGCAAGGATAAAGGAAGTGTCTGTTACTTTAAATGTGGAAACAGCAACACAAAACTACAAGGAATATAAGAAATCAATAAAATTTACCAAAAAATGTTTAAAATGACATATTTACCAAAGATATGTAAATTATAATAAAAAACAAGTTCTTCTGGAACTAAAGAACTCAACTAATGAAATGATAAATGCAACAAAACACATCTATGTTAAAATAGATAACGGAAGATGAAATAAGTAAGAAGATAGAAATTTTGAGATAACACATTTAGAGGTGAAAAATTAAAAAAATATGAAAAAGGGAAGGAAATCTTACTTGATCTATCTGGAATCCATCAAAAAATATTAAAACAATAAGGATTTCAGATGGAGAAGAGAGAGATAAGAGTACAGAAATTTTATTTAAAGAAGCGATAGCTAAGAACTTACCAAACCTGGGGAAAGAATTGGACATCTAAGTTTATGAAGCTAGTGTATCACTCTATTACCACAACACCAAAAGGCCTTTTTAAAGAGATGATGAAACTCAAAAATCAAATATAGTGAAAGAATCCTAAAAGCAGCCAGTGGGAAAAAATACGTTACCTAAAAAGGAACCACCATTAGACTATCAGTGGATTTCTCAGCAGAAATCACACAGGCTAGGAAGGAGAAGAATGTCATATTCAAAGTGCTGAAAGGTAAATATTGTAAGCCAAGTGTTTTCAATCAGCAATAATAAAGAATAAATAAAGATATTCCTACACAAACAAAGTTAAGGGAGTTCATCACCACTAGACCTACCTTGCAAGAAGTGCTGAAAGTGTCCTTCAAGCTGAAATGAAGACTTTAAACAGATATACAAATGGTCACAAGAGACTACTATGAACAATTATATGTCAACAAATTGGATAATATATATGAAATAGATAAATTTCAAAAACTAGACCATCTATCAAGACCAATTGGCTTCTCTGGCACATTGTACTAAATTAAAAACAAAAGAATTAACGTTAATTATCTCTAACTATTCCAAAAATATTGAAGAAGACTAAACACTTCCAAACTTATTTCATGAGGCCAGTATTACCCCTACACCAAAGCCAAATAAGCACATTAAAAGAAAACTGTAGACCAATATTCTTGATAAATATAAATGCAAAAATTATCAATGTAATATTAGCAAATCAAACTCAACAACACATTTAATAGATTATATACTTTGAACAAGTGGAATTTATCCCTGAGATGCAAGCATATACTTCAACTTACACAAATTCAAAATGTGATATACTATGTTAATAAAATGAAAGACAAAATCATATTTTTATCTTAATAGTAGTAGACAAATCATTTGACAAAATACATCTTTTCATGATTAAAACTCTCAATAAATTGCATATAGAAAGGACATACCTCAACATAATAAGACTAAATATCACAAACCCACAGCTGACATTAAAATAAAATCAATGGTGAAAACTGAAAGCTTTTTTTCTAAGATCAAGTACAAGAAAAGGGTGTCCACTCCCAGCACTCTTACTTACATAGCTCTGAAAGTCCTAGCTAATGCAATTAGACAAGACAAAGAAATATAGCATCCAAATTGGAAAGTAAATACAATTATATTTATTTCCAAATGATGTGAGATATATATATATATGTATATATATATATATATATAGTCTTAAAATCTCAGCAAAAAAACTGTTGAAAATATTCAACAAATTAATTAAAGCTATAGGATATGAAAAATACAGAACTCAGGTGTGCTTCTAAATACTAACTATGAAACATATGAAAAACTATTTGATTCACAACAGAATCAAAAATACTTAGGAATAAATGTAATAAAGGAAGTAAAATATCTGTACAGTGGACCCTTGTAAAACATGGATTGAACTGACTGGATTCACTTACACACCATTTTTTTTTTCACTAAGTACGTATATAGTACTACATATTCCAAGGTTGGTTGAATCTGAGGCTATGGAATTGTGAATAGGAAGAGTTGACTGTAAAGTTATACATGGATTTTCGACTGTGTGGAAGGCTAGTTGCCCTTACCCCCACTTTATTCAAGGGTCAACTATATAATGTAAACTAAAGGAACCTGATAAAAGAAACTGAAGAAAATACTAATGAATGGAAAGATATGTTGTGTTAATGGATCAGACCAACTAATATTGCAAATATATCCACTACTCAAAGCCATCTATATATTCAATGCAATGTCTACCAAAATTCCAATGGAATTTTTTACAGAAATAGAAAAAGCAATTCTAAAATATGTATGGAGCCATACAAATCTATGGGTATTACCTGTCACGTTAGACTATTATAGCCAGATATCCCCATACCTTAGTTTAACCTTTCTCCAACCACAACTACAGTAGTTAATATCTCCACCTTTGCCAATAGTACCACATTTGCTCCCCATATTTTATTTTTCTGTTTAGATACTATCTGTTCTCCTGCAGCCAAGGGAAATGCAAATGGACTAAGTCCTATTCACAAGGCTTTTAGAAAAACTCCTTTAGGTTGGGATGGTAGCTTGCAGAATGTTATCCCAATCCCCCTTATTCCTGGTTTGAAAAGGTTTTACCTTTCAGGTAATTCCAGATAATGAAGCTATTAACAACCAAACCTTAGCTGGAGTTCTCTGTGTTCCACCTGGTTTCACCTGGTTTCACCTGGTTTCATTATTGTGTTCAGTGGATGGCATTTCCCAGGGGCATATGAATGTTTAGATAGCTGGTAAATTAGAGGTTAATGCTTATTGAGACATTTAACTGTCTCTATTTACATCCATAACAAATCAGAATCAGAAGCCTCTCACTGGTCCACCCCATTACACCTACATAGCCACTGTAAATGGGAACTTCCAAAAGGCATACATAACTTGTTTTGATCTGTAGTGATTGCTTTTCTCCCTTGGGTCAGAGTAAGTGTCAATGACTGCATGATCAGATATCTCTCCTTAACATTAGTAGAGTTAGCTACCTCTGCAGCCAAAGCAATGGTAACCCAAAAATGATCACTTGATTTGTTGCCTTAAGTAGTTTGAGATTATTTCATAACCTTAATTATCAACTAACTGAGCAATGAAGCATTTTTGTGATAGCAAGTATCATCAGTTGCAAGAGGGTAAGTTTCTCTGGGGAGGTAGAAATTCAATTGCATAAAATTAGTAAAAAAGCACATTGGTTACAATAATTTCATCTGATAATTCATAGGTCTATCATCATCTTTAGCTGATTATCTTCAGATTTGGGCTCCTGGTTTAGTACCATCACCCAAATTGGGTGTGTCATGTTACTTTTAATGCAGTTTTTGCATAATTATTTTTAAGCTTTGTACTTCTTGCCCATCAAAATCTTGTAGGAATTATATGCCAAATAGAGTAGCTAGTTTAGCACTTTGAGATGATCTCCGATGCTTATGCCCTTGATAATATATATATATATTTTAGATGGGAGATGCCTGAGAGTTCTCCCTCCTACCCTTCCTTACCCAAGTGTGGCCTCAACAACTTCCAGTCTCTACACTTTCCCTCTGATGTGGGGCATGACAACAGTATGTCCCCATTATGTTCTTCCTGGCACTGAAGGGTAGAACTGCTAAATGTGAAAAACCTGAATCTTGATCAGCAATGTTTCTGAGCAAAGATCTAGATAGAAGGGTGTAAATATGAACACGAATAAAGTAAACTTCATTAAAATGGAGTTGGAAAGACCTGAGAGGTGAGTGCTCATGCATAACCACTCATTACTACACATAGACCCCAGCAGGAAAGATAACACTTTTTATTCCCCACAGGAAATTGCTTACTTTACATACCTTAGCAGGAGGAAGAAAGATTTTCTCCATTCTCAGCAACAGCCAGCCAGTGGAAGTCATGAGGGTTCAACCAATAAAGGCCAATAACGAGCCACCAAAATCCTGAATTCTCACTCTTCTTCACTGGACTTTTGTTCAGAAGCAGCTCCTCTCAACTCCTCCATATCCTCTACTAAAAGAGCACTCCTCACTATTGTTCTCTGGATCTGCCTATGGTTTGCCATTGTTTGCATGCCCTGAGTTGCAGTTCCTCTACCATTCCTGAATAAGCTCATTTCACCAGTAAAAAACTTGTTATTTTATTTTTAAGGTTGACACTTTTAAACAACAAATGGGTTACAAAATTCACAGGATAAATTTGAAAATATTTTTAGATAAATGAAAATTAAAACACAATATACTAAAATCATGAGATGCTATAAAAATCATACTGAGAGGCAGATTTATAGCTATCAGTGCTTACATTAAAAAGAAGAAATATACTAAATTAACAGTCTAAATTTATACAATAAGGAGCAAAAAATGAAGAACAAACAAACTAAATATAAAAATACTGAAAGGAAGGAAACAAAAGTGGAGTGGAAATAAAATAAAGACTAGAATGCAAAAAGAAAATCAATTAAACTAAGATTTGTTTCTTGAAAAATCAACAAAATTGATAGATTCTTAGATAGATTGAGTAAGAAAAAAAAGAGACACATAATTAAGTCAGAAATTAAAGATAGGACATTATTATCAATTTTACAGAAATAAGGATTATAAAAGAATACTATGAGCAAATACACTCCAATAAATTTTAAATCTAGATGAAATATACACATTTCTAGAAACACACAAACTACCAAGACTGATTCATCAACAAATACAAAATTTCAACAGATTTATAACCAGTAAGGAAATTAAATCATTAATCAAAAACTTCCCAACAAATAAAATTTCTGAAAGCCAAGTACTTAAAAAATAATTAACATCAATCTTTCTCAAACTTTTTCAAAAATAGAAGTGAAGGGAACACTTTCTAACTCATTCTATGTGATGCCAGCACTACTCTGATACCAAAACTGTACAAAGGTACCACAAGAAAACTACAGATCAATTATCTCTGATAAATATTGTTTTAAAAAATACTTGACAAATTCTAACAAACAGAATACAACAGCCATTAAAAGGATTATACACCACAACCAAGAGGGATTTATTCCTGGAATGCAAGGATTTTTCAACATATGAGTATCAATCAGTATAATACAACACATTAACAGAATGAATGAAAAAGTAGCACACAATTATCTTATTTGCAGCAGAAAAGAAAACACTTCATAAGTTTCAGCATCCTTTCATAATAAAAACATTCAACCATAGGAACAGAATGTATCTATCTCAACATACCAAAGGACCTATAAGTAAAAGCTCTAGCTAGGGGGAACGGTATAGCTCAATGGTAGAGTGTGTGCTTAGCATGCATAAGGCCCTGGGATCAATCCCCAGTACCTTCATTAAAAAGTAAATAAATAAGTAAACCTAATTACCTCCCCCTTCCAAAAAATTTTGGAAAAAAAAGAAAGCTATTGTTAACATCATACTCAATAGTAAACATCAAAAAATTTTTCTTTTACGATCAGGAAAAAGACAAGGTTGCCCACTTTCACTGCTTCTATTTAAAAATGTATTGTCCATTCTAGCCAGAGAAAATAGTCAAGAAAAATGAAAAAAGCCATCTAAAATGTAAAGGAAGAAGTAAAATTATCTCTGTTCAAATATGACATAATTGTATATGTAGAAAATGCTATTGATACTACTAGAACATGTTTGGGATAAGCAATGCTGCAGAATAAGATATCAATACACAAAAAATCAGTTCACTTTTAATAAGCTAACAATGAATAATTTAGAAGAATAAGAAAACAACTAACTTTATAATAGCATGAAAAAATAAAATACATCTGAATAAATTTAACCAAGCAGGTGAAAAACTTGTTCACTGAATATTACAAAATGTTGCTCAAATAATGTAAAGAAAATTCCATAAATGAAAGGTAGTCTGTGTTCATGGATTAAAAGTCTTAATATTGTTAAGATGTTTTATTACCCAATGTGATCTACAGATTCAATGGAATCCCTATCAAATTCCCAAAGGTGTTTTTGCAACCATAAAAAAGCCCATAATAAAATTTATATGGAATCTCAAGAAACAAGGCAGCCAGTCTTGAAAATGAACAAAGTAGGAGTGCTCACACTTCCTATTTTCACATCTTGCTACAACAGTACAGTAATTAAAACAGTATAGTACTGACATAAAGACAGATGTATAAACCACTGGAATAGATTATGGAGTCCAGAAATTAACCTTCACATGTATGTTCAAATGATTTTTCAACAAGACTGTCAAGACCATTCAATGAGGAAAGAACAGTCTTTAGCAACTGGTGTTAGAAACATTGACTATCCTCATGCTAAAGAATGATTTTGGAGTCTTACACCATATAAAAATCAATTCAAAATGCACCAAAAAGTTGAACATAAGATCTAAAACTATAAAACTCTTAGAACAAAACATAGCAGAATAACTTCAGGAAATTAGATTGGGTAGTGATTCATTGGCTATGATACCAAAACTACAGGTAGCAAAATTAAAAAGAGATAAATTGGATTGTGTCAATCAACAGAGTGTAAGAACAATCACAGAATGAGAGAAAATACTTGCAAATCATATATCTAGTAAAGCATTCATGTTGAGAATATATAAAGACCTCTTACAACTTAAAAACAACTGAAAAACATCCTGAATAAAAATTGACAAGATACTTAAATATAAATTTCTCCTAATAAAATACTCAAGTGACCAAAAGTCAATGAAAAAAAATGTTCAACATCACTATTAGAGAAATCCACATCAAAACTACAATGAGATACTAACTCACACCCATTAGGATTGACACTACCTTAAAAAATGGGCGGAAAATCACTATTGCAGAGGATGTAGAGGAATTAGAAACCTAGAGCACTGTTGATTGGAATGTGAAATGATGTAGCTACTATAGAAAATAATATGATGGTTCCTCAAAAATTGAATATAGAATTATAAAACAATCCAGTGGTTGCACTTCTGGGTATACACCCCAAAGTATTGAAAGCAAGGACTTCAATAGTTTTTTGTAAAACCGTGTTTTTAACAGAGATATTTACAATACCCAAATGACAAAAGCAACCCAAATATCTATCAAGAGATGCATAGATAAACAAAACGCATAAAATAAAATATTATTTAGTCTTTAAAAAAGAAATTCGGACACATACTACAACATGGATGAAACTCAGTGATATCATGTTAAGTGAAATAAGCCAGTCACAAAAGAATACTATAATTTCATTTATATGAAATATCTTAAGTAGTCAAATTAATAGAATAATGACAAAGTAGAATGATAATTTCCAGGGGCCGGGTAAGGAAAGTGTGGGCAATTTGTGTTTAATGGGTACAGAGTTTCCATTTTGCAAGATAAGAGTTCTGGTAATGGCTGGTGGTGAAGGTTGTACAACAATGTGAATGAGGCTTATGCCACTGAATTGTACATTTAAAAATGTTTAATATGCCATATTTACATGTATTTTACTATAATTAAAAATAATTTTAAAATTATAAATGGAAACAGAGGATGAATAAAGAGGAAATACCAGAAATGACAAAAACTTTAATTATCTATATTTAAAACATTAAAAATGTTATTATAATTTTATAGAAAAATTTAAGGAACAGAAAAAGTAATATATTTATTTAGAATACTACATTTAAAACATTGATAAATTTTATTTATTTTTAAAAAACGTGAAAAACTAGTTTGAACATTTTTTACATTCATCATCTTGTATAACTTATAATACTAACTGAGCATCTTTTTTTATGCTTTGACAAGTTGTTATATTTTCTTAAAATTTTTGAGCCATCTTCCAAAATGTTATTATTTGCACTTAAAAGCTGGGAAAAATACTTGAGAATTCCTACAATATAAAAACATTTGCTGTTGTCATTTCCTCTGGGAAATTTTCATCCTCTCATCACAACTACTTTTCTCATTTATATTGATAAGTTAACATTCACTAAATTCTTCTGACTGCATATCTAGCTAGAGTCATTGGGATGTTGGTAGTGTTAACATCCCAAGGTCAAGTATGCATTCTAAAATTGTTTTTTTTTTAACAAGTTTTTAGTCTTTTTACAATGTTGTGTCAAATTCCAATGTAGAGCACAATTTTTCAGTTATACATGAACACACATACATTCATTGTCACATTCTCTTTTGCTGTGAGCCACCACAGGATCCTGTATATATTTCCCTGGGCTACACAGTGCAATCTTGTTTATCTATTCTACATTTTGAAATCCCAGTCTGTCCCTTCCCACCCCTATCCTCCTGGCAACCACAAGTTTGTATTCTATGTCTATGAGTCTGTTTCTGTTTTGTACTTATTTTATTTTTTTTTAGATTCCGCATATCAGCAATCTCATATGGTATTTTTCTTTCTCTTTCTGCCTTACTTCACTTAGAATGACATTCTCCAGGAACATCCATGTTGCTGCAAATGGCATTATGTTGTCAGATTTTATGGCTGAATAGTATTCCATTGTATAAATATATCACCTCTTCTTTATCCATTCATCTGTTGATAGACATTTAGGGTGTTTCCATGTCTTAACTATTGTAAATAATGCTGCTATGAACATTGGGGTGCAGGTGTATTTTTGAAGTAGGGTTCCTTCTGGATATATGAACAGGAGTGGGATTCCTGGGTCATATGGTAAGTCTATTCCCAGTCTTTTGTAGAATCTCCATACTGTTTTCCACAGTGGCTGCACCAAACTGAATTCCCATCAGCAGTGTAGGAAGGTTCCCTTTTCTCCACAGCCTCTCCAGCATTTGTCATTTGTGGATTTTTGAATGATGGGCATTCTGACTGGTGTGAGGTGATACCTAGTTGTAGTTTTGATTTGCATTTCTCTGATAATTAGTGATATTGAGCATTTTTTCATGTGCCTATTGATCATTTGTATTTCTTCCTTGGAGGATTGCTTGTTTAGGTCTTCTGCCCATTTTTGGATTGGGTTGTTTGCTTTTTTCTTATTAAGTCGTATGAGCTGGTTATATATTCTGGAGATCAAGCCTTTGTTAGTTTCATTTGCAAAAATTTTCTCCCATTCCGTAGGTTGTCATTTTGTTTTACTTATGGTTTCCTTATGTTCTATTCAAATTTCACCTCCAACATGTCACTTTTTATTTCTTTGCCCCATATCCTTCTTTCTTGGCTAAGTATCTCTTTTATTGATATAATTGATACATAGCAATTTATAAGCTTAATGTGTACAGCATAATGATTTGACTTACATATAATGAAATGATTACCACTAGTTTAGGAAATATTCATCATCTATAGATACATAAAAAAGAAAAAAAACATATATCCTTGAGATAAGAATTCAGGATTTACTGTCTTAATAACTTCCATATATAACACAGACTGTCAATCATGTAAATCATGTTGTACATTACATCCCCAGTACTTATTTATCTTACAACTGGAAGTTTCTATATTTTGACCACCTTAAATCTGCCCCTCTTCCCACCTTCTCCTATGGTAACCACAAATCTGAAATATTTCCTATAAATTTAATTCTTTGTTTGTGTCTTATTTTGGGGAAGTGTAATTGACCTACAACACTATGTTATTTCCTGTTGCACAAAATAGTGATTTCATATTTCTATACATTACAAAATGATTACCATGATAAGTTTAGTTACCATCTGTCACCACACAAATATATCACATTATTGACTATTATCTCTCCTGTACATTTTATCCTCATGACTCATTTCTTTTGTAAATAGAAGTTTGTATACCTTCATTTCTCTCACCTATTTCACTCACCACTGCAACCAACTCCCCTGTCCATGAGTCTCTATATTTGTTTTGTTCATTTGTTTTGTTTTTTAGGTTTTTACATGTAAGTGATATCATACAATATTTGCATTTATGTCTGACTTACTTTGTTTAGCATATTGTCTTCTAGGTCCAAACATGTTGCAAATGGCAATATTTAATTCTTTTTTATTGCTGAATAATATTATATTGTGTGTATATATATATATACAACACCTTATTTATATGAATGGGCACCTAGGTTATTTCCATATCTTGGTGATTGTCAGTAATGTTGCAATGAATATATGGGTGTATATATTTTTTTTCAAATTAGATTTTATTTTTCTTGGAAAATTACCCAGAAGTGGAATTGTTGAATTGTATGGTAGTTTTTGTTTGTTTCTTTGTCTGTTTAGTTTTGTTGAAGAACCTCCACAATGTTTTCCAGAGTGGCTGTAGAAATTTACATTCCCACTAGAAGTTCATGAGGGTTTTCTTTTCTCCAATTTCTCACCAACACTTGTTTTTTGTTGTCCTTTTTTTTGTAATGATTCTGACAAATGTGAGGTTATATTTTACTGTTGTTTTGATTTGCATTTCCCTGATGAATAGTAATGTTGAGCATGCTTTCTTGGGCCAATAGACCATCTGTACAGCTTCTTTAGAAAATTGTCTATTCAGGTCCTCTGACCATTTTTAAATGATAATTGGATTGCTTTTGTGATGTTGAGTTGTATTAGTGCTTTGCATATTTTGGATATTTAATCTTTGTAAGATATATCATTTGCAAATATCTTTCATTCAATAGGTGGCTATTTGCTTTGCTGATTTTTCTTTTGATCTGCAAAAAAATTTCATTTTGATGTTGTCCCATTTGTTTATGTCTGCTTTTATTTCCTTTGCTTGAGGAGACATAATAAAAAGTAAATTGGCTAGAACAGTATCACAGATCCTACTGCTTCTATTCTCTTCTGTAAGTTTTATTATTTCAAGACTTACATTTAACTCTTCAATACATTTTGAAAAAAATTTTAAATGATGTGAGAAAGTAGACCAGATTGATTCTTTTTGCATATAGCTGTTACATTTTTCCAACATCATTTGTTGAGTACAGTTTTTCCCCATTGTATATTATTGCTTCATTTGTCAATGATTAACTTACCAATTTCTTTGGGTTTATTTTTGAGCTGTCTGTTCTATTCAATTGATCTATGTGTCAGTTTTTGTACCAGCAACCATGCTGTTTTTATTATTATAGCTTTATAGTGATTTAAAATTAGGGAGCATAATATCTCCAGCTTTGTTCTTCTTTCTCAAGACTTTTGTCTATTTGGTGTCTTTTGTGTTTTCATACAAATTTTAGAATTATTTGTTCTCATTTTGTAAAAATTGCCATTGGTATTTTGATAGGGGTTGAATTGAATATGTAGATTGCCTTGGGTATTATGGTCATTGTATCAATATTAAATCTTTCAACTAATGAGAATGGCTTATCTTTCCATTTGTTTGGTTATCTTCAATTACTTTCATTAATTTCTTATAGTTAACCAAGTATATATAAGTTTTTTTTTTTACCTCCTTGGTTAGGTTTATTTCTAGGTATTTCATTCTTTCTCTTGTACTTAAAAATAAAATTGGTTAGTGTATAAAAACATAACAGATTTATGTATATTAATTTTGTATCCTGTAACTTTACTGAATTAACTTATTATTCCTAATAGTTTTTTGGTCAGCATCTTTAGGATTTTCTGTAGATACTATTCTGTCATCTGTAAACAGACAATTTTACTTCTTTCTTTCCAATTTGGATTCCATTTTATTTCTTTTTCTTTTCTGCTTGCTTTGGCTAGGACTTCAAATACTATGTTGAATAAAAGCAAGAGTAAGCCTTTTTTTTCCTGTTCCTAATATTAAAGGAAATGCTTTCAGCTTTTTACTATGGAGTATGATGTTGGCTACATTTTGTCATATATTACCTTAAGTTTGCTGAGGTATGTTTCCTCTATATTCACTTTGTTGAGAGTTTTTATCATAAATAAATGTTAAATTTTGTCAAGCTTTTTTCTCCATCTTAGATGATTGTATAATATTTATTCTTCAATTTGTTAATGTGGTATATAATATTTACTGATTTGTAAATATTGAAATATCCTTCTATCCCTGAGATTAATCTTACCTGATCATGGTTTCATTATCTGTTAATCATTGAATTAAATTTGCCAATATTTTGTTAAGGATTTTTGCATCTATGATCATAAGAAATATTAGCCTGCAATACTCTTTGTGTATGAAGTCTTTGTCTGATTTTGGTAACAGGGTGGTAAACACCTCCAAGAATGGGTTCAGAAGCATTTCTTGCTCTTCTATTTTTTTTAACTTTATATGTAATTTTTTTAACTTTATATACTTTTATTGGAGTAGACTCAATTTAGAATTTTGTGTCAATTTCTGGTGTACAGCACAATACTTCAGTCAAATAGGAACATAAATATATTTGTTCTCATATACTGCTTCACTGTAGGTTACTACAAGATATTAAATATGGCTCCTTGTGCTATACAGCATAAATTGTTGTTTACCTATTATATGTATATTAGGTAGTATCTGCAAATCTCAAAATCCCAATTTATCCCTTCCCAACCCTTCCCCCACAGGTAACCATACATTTGTTTTCTATGCCTGTGAGTCTGTTTCTGTTTTGTAAATAAGTTCGCTTGCATTTTATTTTAGATTCCACATTTAAATGATACCACTTGATATTTTTCTTCCTCTTTCTGGTTTACTTCACTTAGAATGATATTCTCCAGGTAAACCCATGTTGCTGCCGTTGGCATTATTTTATTCATTTTGTGGCTGAGTAGTATTCCATTGTATAAATATACCGCAACATCTTTACCCAGTCATCTTTTGATGGACATTTAGGTTGTTTCATGTCTTGAATATTGTAAATAGTGTTGCTATTAACATTGGGGTGCAGATGTATTTTTTAATTAAGGTTCCCTCCAGATATGTCCAGAAGTGGGATTGCTGGATCATATGATAAGTCTATTTTTATTTTTTTGAGGAATCTGCATACTCTTTTCCATAAAGGCTGCACCAAAAAACATCCCCACCAACAGTGTAAAAGAGTCCCCTTTTCTCCACACCCTCTCCAGCATTTATCATTCATGGACATTTGATGATGGCAATTTTGACTGGTGTGAGGGGATACCTGATTGTTAGTTTTGATTTGCATTTCTCTGGCAATTAGGGATATTGAGCATTTTTTCATGTGCCTATTGGCAGTTTGTATATCTTCATTGAAGAATTGCTTGTTTAGGTCTTCTGAAAATTTTTTGGATTGGGTTATTTCTTTTTCTTTTTAAGTTATATGAGCTGTTTATATATCCAGGAAATTAAATCTTTGTCAGTCTCATGTTTTGCAAATATTTTCTCCTATTCCATAGGTTGTTTTTTATTTTGTTTTGCCTATGGTTTCCTTTGATGTGCAAAAGCTTATAAGTTTAATTAGGTCTCATTTGTTTATATTTGCTTTTATTTCTATTGCTTGAGTAGACTGCTCTTGGAGATAAATGCTGAGATTTACGTCAGAGAATGTTTTGCCTATGTTTTCTTCTAAGAGGGTTATAGTGTCTTATCTTATGTTTAAGTCTTTAAACATTTTCAGATTATTTTTGTGTATGGTTGAGGGAGTATTCTAACTTCATGGATTTATATGCAGATGCCCAGTTATCCAAATACCATTTGCTGAAGACATGGTCTTTACTCCATTGTATGTTTTTGGATCATCTGTCAAAGATTAATTGACCAAAAGTTTGTGGGTCCATTTCTCGGCTCTCTATTCTGTTCCATTGATTCATATGTCTGTTTTGATACCAATACCATGTTGTTTTGATTACTGTAGCTCTGTAGTATTTTCTGAAGTCTGGGAGGGTTATTCCTCCAGCCTCATTGTTTTTCTTCAGTAGTGAATTAGCAGTTCTGGGTCTTTTGTGATTCCATATAAAATTTAGGATTATTTGTTCTTATTCTGTGAAAAATGTCTTGGGTAATTATATTGGGATCACGATAAACCTGTAGATTGCTTTGTGTCATATGGTCATTTTAATAATATTAATTCTTCCAATCCAAGAGCATGGGATAGCTTTTCATTTCTTTAAGTCATCTTTAATTTCCCCAGTGAATGTTTGTAATTCTCCTCATGTAAGCCTTTCACTTCTTTGTCCAGATTTATTCCTAAGTATTTTAATTTTTTGGATGCAACTTTAAAAGTTATTTTTATTTAATTTCCTTTTCTGATATTTCATTTTTAGTGTAAAGAAATGCTACTGATTTCTGTATGTTAATCTTGTATCCTGCTACCTTGCCAAATTCTCTTGTTGGCTTTAGAAGTTTTTGTGTGGAGTCTAGGGTTTTCTATATACTGTATCATGTTATCCACATGTAATTACAATTTTACTTCTTCTATTCCAATTTGGATCCTTTTCCTTTTTCTTGTCTTATTGCTATGGCTAAAGATTCCAAAACTATATTGAATAGAAGTGGTGAGAGAGGGCATCCTTGTCCTCTTCCAGATATTGGTAGGAAGGCTTTCAGCTTTTCACCATTGAGTATTATGCTTGCTGTAAGTTTGTCATAAATAGCTTTTATTATGTTGAGATACACTCACTCTATACCCTCTATACTTTGGTAAGAGGTTTTTTTTTTTAATCATAAATGGGTGTTGAATTTTATCAAATACTTTTTCTACATCTATTTAGATAGTCATGTGATTTTTTCCCTTTCTCTTGTTGATGTGGGGTATCGCACTGATTGATTTGCATATGTTGAACCATCCTTGTGTCCTTGTGATGAATGCAACTTGATCATGTTGTATGATCTTTTTTATGTGCTTTTGGATTCTGTTTGCTAATATTTTATTGAGGATTTTTGCATCTATGTTCATCAATGATATTGGCTCAAAGTTTTCTTTTTTGGTAGTGTCTTTGTCTATCTTTGGTATCAGGGTGATTGTGGTTTCATAGAATAAGTTTGGGAGTATTCCCTCTTCTTCAATCTTTTGGAAGGGTTTGAGGATAGATATGAACTCTTTGCATGTTTGGTAGGATTACCTATGAAGCCATCTGGTCCTGGACTTTTGTTTTCAGGAAGGATTTTTATTGTTGATTCTATTTCACTTCTAGTGATTGGTTTGTCAAATGGTCTATTTCTTCTTGATTCAGTGTTGGTGAACTCTGTGCTTCTAGAAACTTGTTCATTTCTTCTAAGTTATCCAATTTATTGCCATAGAGTTGTCCATAGAGTTCTCTTATGATTTTTTGTATTTCTGTGGTGTTGGTTGTCATCGCTCCATTTTCATTTCATATTTTATTTGTGCTTTCTCTGTCTTCTTCTTGGTGAGCCCGGCCAGAGATTTGTGCATTTTGTTTACACTTTCAAAAAATTAGCTCTTGGTTTGATTGTTTTTTTCTATTTTTTTAATCTCCATTTTATTTATTTCCTACCTGATCTTTGTTATTTCTTTCCTTCTGCTGACTTTGGGTGTTGTTTATTCTTTTTCTTTTTCTCTTAGGTAGCAGGTTAGGTTATTTATTTGAGATTGTTCTTATTTCATGAGGGAGGCCTGTATTACTATGAATTTCCCTCTTAGTACTGCTTTTGAGGCATCTCATAGATTTTGTATGATTGTGTTTTCATTGTTGTTTGTCTCAGGGAATTTTTTAATTTCTACTTTGATTTCATTGTTGACCCATTGGTTTTTTAGTAGTATGTTGTTTACTCTCCATGTTGTCATCTTTTTCTCATTTGTTTTTCTGTGGTTGAATTCCACTTTGATGCCATTGTTGTTGGAGAAGATGCTTGGAATAATTTCTATCCTGTTAAATTTTTTGACACTTGTTTTGTACTCAGGTATGTGGTCTAACCTAGAGAATGTTCCATGAACACTTGAAAAGAATGTACATTCTGTTTTTGGAGATGGGATGTCTTAAAAATAGCAATCAAATCCAAATGTTCTGTTGTGTCATTTAGTATCTCCATTGCCTTATTGCTTTTATTTCATGAGGACCTGTCCAATGATGTTAGTGAGGTGTTAAAGTCTCCCACTATTATTGTATTCTCATCAATTTGTGTCTTTATGTATGTTAGTATTTGTTTTATATATTTAGGTACTCTTATATTATGTGAATATATGTTAACAAGTATATAATCATATTGTATTGTTTCTTTGATCATTATATAAGTGTCCCTCTTTAACTTTGTTTATGACCTCTGTTTTAAAGTTTATTTTGCTTGATATGAGTATTGCTACTCTCATGCTCTTGTCATTTCCATTTGCATGAAATATATTTTTCCATCCTCTCACTTTCAATCTATGTGTGTCCTTCAATCTAAAGTGGGTCTCTTGTAGGCAGCATATTGAAGGCTTTTGTTTTATTACACAATCTGCCACTCTTTATCTTTTGATTGGAACATTTAGTCCATTGACATTGACAGTAATTATTGATTGGTATGGGTTTTTACCCATTTTGAACTTTGTTTCCAGTTGATTTGATATTTCTTCTTTGTTCTTTTCTTTTCTTTTTTGTTTTTCTTTTTGTGGCTTGATAGTTTTCTTTTGTATTACTTTGGTTTTCTTTTTGGTTTTTGTGACTCTATTCTATGCTTTTGATTTGTGGTTACTCTGTTTATCAACTAGGCTAACCCCTTGCTATATCTGTTTGCTTTCAGCTAGTAGTCATGTAAGCTCAAACACATCTTAAAAAGAATAAAAGGAAAAAAAAAAAGAAAAGAGAAAAAATGTATATTTTCTTGCTCGCCTGTGCCACCTTTCATGATTTTGATATTCTTCATTTTATTTATTTATTTATTCATTCATTCATTCTTACATCTTCATGCTTATTCTCTTGCAACTCATTGTAGTTATTTCATTTCCATTTTTTTCATTTCTATAGCTTCCTGCTTCTTTTCTCTTTAGAGTAAACCTTTCAACATTTCTTTAATATAGGTTTAGTATTGTTGAATTATTTTTGTTTTTGCTTATCTCTGAAATTCTTTATCTCTCCTTCTATGCTAAAGGATTGTCTTGCCTTCTAGAGTATCCTAGGTGGCAGCTTTTTCTCACTTAGGACTTTAAATATATATTGCCACTCCCTTCTGGCCTGCTGTGTTTATGTAGGGAAATCAACTGAAAGCCTTATGACAGTTCCCTTGCAATTAACTCTTTGTTTTTATCTTGTTACCTTTAGAATCCTTTATTTATCTGCAATTTTGGCCATCTTAATAATAATATGTCTTGGTGTGGGACTATTTGGGTTCTTCTTATTGGGGACCCTATGTGCCTCCTGTACTTGGATATCTGTTTCCTTCTTTAGGTTTGAAAAGTTTTCAGTCATGATTTCTTCAAATACCTTTTTAATCCCCTTTGTTCCTTCTTCTTCTGGGACTCCTATTATGCATAGGTTGGTGTGCTTCATATTATCCCATAGGTACCTTATATTGCTTTCATTGGCTTTTACTTGCTACTGTTCTGATTTGGTGACTTCTGTTATCCTTTCTTCTAGGTCACTTCTTCGTTCCTCTGCATTGTCTAGCCTGCTTTTATTGCCTTTAGCGCAGCTATTATCTCAGCAATTTAGTTTTCTGTTTTTCAGTTGGCTTTTCTTTATAGTTTTAATTTCATTTTCATAGTATTCTCTGTCTCTGTTTATAGTGTGTCTTATTTCCTTCAGTGCTTTTGTTACTCCCTTTTTGAAGTCATGATCTAGTAGACTGTCAAATTCTATCTCATTGTTCGTTCTTTCAGGAGACTTGTCTTGTTTTAAATGGGAGTTTTTCCTGTACTTCTTCAGTTTACTTTTATTTCTCTGGTTCTATGGATTTAGGAGTATCAGTTACCTATTGTGGTCTTGAAGGGCTGTTTTTTGTTTGTTTGTTTGTTTGTTTTTATTTAAAGTGGGAACATTCCTGTGTAGACCGTGTGCATCTAATAATTTTGTTACAGTGGCTATTCTCAGTATGGGTGGTCGCCAAGTCTTTCTTCCATGAGTGTTGGCTGTTATCCCCTCGATTGGGAGTGTGGTTGGTTTTGTGGTGTTCAGAACCTGCCCTGATTGTTCTTATTGAGTGGGGTCTCCTTTTATGTTCTGTGGTTGTCAAAGCTTTGACAGGGGCTGGGTCTGCTCCCCTGTTGCTGGAGTAGAGGCTTTTGGATCTGTTTCTGAGCTGTGGTATGTAGTGTACAGGGTTGGAGTGCTTCAGCTGGGAAGAAGTATAAGCAGGAGATGTGCACTGTTAAGTACCCTCTGTGGTGTTGTCTGTCAGTTGGTATGTGGGCTTACAAAGTACTCTTTTTTGATGCTGCTTTTTTCCCTGCCTTATCTGTGGGAATGTCAGCCACCTGCTCAGGTGTTCCCCAGGTTCTGAACCCCAGGAACCACCAGTGGAGATCTGCCAATGTTGGGTACTAAGTCCCACCTTTGGAGCATGCACTCACAAATCTGAATCCATGGTGCACCACAGGATTAGCACAGACCCCAGACCCACCTCTGTGTATGGTATGGTATACCAACCTGTTGTAAATACCTGTACTCACCCCCACCATTTGCCAGAACTCCCTTCTCTGCCTGCTTGTCCCAGAGGCATGGGTTCATGAATGGTCCAGAAAGAGAAAATCCACCCTCTCTGCTTGGGGTTGTAAACAAATCTCAGTGCCACCTGTGAAGTTGCAGGGCCCCTGGGTATGGATTCAGCTTTCAGCCCTGCCTCCATGCAGCAGTAATGGCTATGACTAAGCATCACTTCTCTTCTCATGAGGATTTACCAACAATGGAGCCAGTAAGAGAAAGCTGTGTTGCACCCCTCCACCAACAGTGGTGCTTTTTGATGGGGGTCCCAAGCTGTTATGTTCTGAACACACTCCCAGCCAGAGCTCACACTGCCATCTAGTCCTCTGAGGCTACCTCTGTCCAGTGGGCCCCAGCTCTCTGCCTAGGCCCTCATCGGTCTCCAGCAGCCAGTCCTGGCTGGCCCCTGCTGGCTGACATCAATGCCCAGGGATTCCAGGGACCCTCCATGTTTGTTTCCCTTAGTTCTGTCTGCCAAGTTATTACCACTTTCTCCTTTGAGCCTCAGAAGCTCTGCTTCTGTGCCCACTGACCTCCCGGCTGAAGAGAGGAGGCCCCAGCTTAAGGGTGCCTTTCTTCCTATGCTGCTCCCTCTCTGCAAGACCTATCCTGCACCATTTTTTTTTCTTTTTTCTCTCCTTTTTATCTCTTACTGAATTTTGTGAGAATCCTCCTGTATTTTGATGTGAGAGACACTCTGCCAGAGTTCAACAGGTGTTCTCTGTGATTCAGTGGGTTTATAGATGTAATTCTTGGTGTATTTTTGGGTGAGGGCAAGCTGTGAGTCTCTATACTCTGCCTTCTTGGCTCAACCCTTGTCTCTAGGTGTTTTTTGATTCCCTCTTTTACTTTCTCAGTGATGTATTTTTTTGTTCAATAGCATATTGCCTCTTTTCCACGTATTTGGTGGAGGTTTTTGTAGTTTTTTTTTCTTATGATTGATTTTTATTCTCATAGTTTTGTGATCAGGAAAAGATGCTTGATGTGATTTCAATTTTCTTAAATTTATTGGGACTCTTTTTTGGTATAGCATGTGATTTATCCTGGAGAATATTCCATGTGCAATTGAACAGAATGTATATTCTGCTGCTTTTGGAGGAACGTTTTTCTATATGCATATATTTGATCTGTCTGATCTAATGTGTCTTTTAAAGTCAATGTTTCCTTACTGACTTTATGTTTAGATGATATACTCATCGCTGTAAGTGGGGTGTTAAAGTCCCTTACAACAATTGTGTTACTGCAAATTTCTCCCTTTGTGTAAGGTAAAATTTACTTTATGTATTCAGGTGCTCCTCTGTTGGGTTCATATATATTTAAAATTGTAATATCTTTCTGTTATATCAATCAATTTATAAGTATGTAGTATTTTTCTATGTCTGGTGTTAGTCTTTGTTATAATGTCTCTTTTTTGTGATATAAGTATTGCTACTACAGATAACTTTTTATTTCCTTTGGATTGAGTAACTTTTTCGATCCCCACAGTTTTAACCTCTGTGTATTTCAGATCTGAAGTGAGTCTCTTGTCTGGAACATACACGTGGGTCTTGTTTTTATTCAGCAACTCTATGTCTTTGATTCGAGCAATTCTTCCATTTTCATTTAAAGTAATTGTTCTGTACATAGTTATTGCCATTTTGTTAATTGTTTGGGTGTTGTTTTGTAGTCGTTTTTGTTCTTTTTAAATTTTTTATCTTCATTTGTGATTTTATGACTCTAGCATTATGTTTGAATTCCTTTCATTTTCTTTCATGTATACCTATTATAGATTTTTGGTTTGTGGCTAAAATGAGGTTCATATAAAGAAGCATGTATATGTGTGTGTATATAAATATATAGCTAGATTCTAAATTTGAGTGGATTTTAAGACCATGAATATTTACTCCCACTGCCATGTTTTGATGCTTTGACATCATATTTTACAACTTATTTTGGTATTTCTTAACTACTTATCATGGATATATGATTTTACTACCTTTTTTTTAACCTTCCTACTGCTTTATAGTGGTTGATCTATTACTTTTACTATGAATGTTTCTTACCAATAAGATTTTTTTATTTCACAATTTATTTTTATTAAAGTATATTTGATATGAAATATTATGTTTCTGGTGTACATTACAGTGATTCAGTATTTTTTGCAGATTATACTCCAGTAGAGGTTACTACTGGAAAATGGCTATAAGTCCCAGTGCTCTACAGTATATATTTTGCTTATTTTTATAGATATTACTTTGTATCTGTTAATTAATACCACTAATTTCTCCCTCTCCCTTTTCCCTTCCCTTTAGTAACTACAGGTTTCTTTTCTATATCTGTGAGTCTTTTTCTGTTTTTCATATACATTTATTTGCATTATATTATAGATTCTACATATAAGTGATATTATCTATTGTTTGTCTTTGTCTGACATTTCGCTAAGCATTGTATTCTCTAGGTTAATCCACCTTGCTGCAAATGACATAATTCCATTCCTTTTTATGCCTGAGTAATATTCTGTTATATATGTGTATCACATCTTCTTAATCCAGTCATCTGTTGATGAGCACTTGGGTTGCTTCCAAATCTTGGCTATTGTAAATAGTGCTGCTATGACTATTAAAAGTAGTGTTTTATTTTTGCTTTTTTCTGGATATACATCCAAGAGTGGAATTGTTAGATCATGTGATACTTCTACTTTTAGTTTTTTGACATATATCCACACTGTTTTCAAAAGTAGCTACACCAATTTACATTGCAAGTAGCAGTTTAAGAAGATTTCCTTTTCTCCACATCCTTTCCAACATTTGTTATTTGTAGACTTTTTGGTGATAGCCATCCTGAGAGGCAAGAGGTACTATCTCGTTGTTTTGATTTGCAATTCTCTAATAATTAGCGATGTTGAGCATCTTTTCATGTCACTGTTAGCCATCTATATGTCTTAACTGGGAAAATGTCTATTCAAGTCCTGCCCATTTTTTAATTAGGTTGATTGTTTTACTGATATTGAGTTTTATAAGTCATTTATATATTTTGATTATTAGCCCTTTGTCAGCCATATCACTTGCAAATATTTTCTCCCATTCCATAGATTGTCTTATTGTTTTGTTGAGCTTTGCTGTGCAAAAGCTCTGTATTTTAATTAGGTCAATTTGTTTATTTTTCCTTTTATCACTTTTGGCTTAGGAGACAGATTCAAAAAAGTATTTCTACAATTTATGTCAAAGAGTATTCTGCCTATGTTCTGTTCTAGAAGTTTTGTGGTTTCAGACCTGACATATAGGTCTTTAATCCATTTTGAGTTTATTTTTGTACATGGTATGAGGAAATTTTCTAATCTCATTTATTTACATCTTGCTGTGCAGTTTTCCAAGTCTCATTTATTGAAAAGACTATCCATTGTATATTCTTGTCTCTTTTGTTGTAGATTAATTGACCTTATGTGCATGGGTTTATTTTTGAGTCTCTCTATTCCGTTCCTTTGATCTATGTGTCTGTTTTTGTGCCATAATAAAGCTGTTTTGATTACTGCAGCATTGTAATATACTCTGAAAGCTAGAAGAGTGATATCTCCAGCTTTGTTCTTTCTTCACAAATTACTTTGTCAGTTCAGGATATTTTTGGTTCCATGTGACTTTTAGGTTTATTTCTACTAGTTCCATGAAAAATGTCATTGGTATTTTGATATGAGTTGTATTAAATATTGTAGCTTTTGGGGGATATTATGACAATTTTAACAATATTAATTCTTCTCACCCAAGAACACATGATTATATTTGCATTTCTTTGTATCATGTTCAATTTCCTTCATCAAAGTTTTATAGTTTTAAGAGTATAGGACTTTCACATCCTCGGTTAAGATTATTCCTATGTAGTTTATTATTCTGATACAATTTTAAACAAGATTATTTTTTAAATTTCTCTTTCTGTTATTTTGTTATTACTATATAGAAACATGACAGATTTCTTTATTAACCTTACATCCTGCAAAATTTCTTCATTTTTTATTATTTTAATAGATTTTGGGTGGAGACATTAGGATTCTATGAATAGAGTATCATGTCATCTGATAAATTTATTTCTTCCCTTTCAATTTTGATATCTTTTATTTCTTTGTCTTGTCTGACAGCTGTGACTAGCACTATGTTAAACATTACTGTCATTTTAGACAGCATATTAAAGGATCTTTTTTAATCCAACCAGCGACCCCATATCTTTTGATCAGAGCATTTATTCCATTGACATTTATAGTAATTATTGATAGGTATGTACTTATTGCCATTTTATTATGTGTTTTTCAATTGCCTTGTAGTTTTTATCTGTTCATTTTTTTCTCTTTTGTTACTATTTGTGTTTCAATGATTTTCTCTAGTATTATGCTTGGATTCCTTCATTTTTGTTATTTGTGTCTATTCTGTGTCTACAGATCTGTTGTAAATTTTTATTAGCAGTTACCAAGGGGTTCATGTATCCTGACCCATAATTATATCTAATTGATTTGAACTCATAGTCATTTCAGTTCAAACACATTCACAAAGATCTATGTTTTTACTCTTCTCCCCAATATTTTGTGTTTGTGATGTCATATTTTACATCTTCATGCTTGCCCTTTTACTGTTTATAGTTATAGTAGTTATAGTTAATTTTACAATTTTTCTATTAATCTATGCACTGACATTTAATTGATTGTCAATAATGATAATACATACTTTTAATACAATATGACATACATACTTTTCCTATTTTGATTTTTCCTTTTTTTATAAAGTATTATTTCTTCTCCATTTAGAGAAGATTCCTTAGCATTTCTTTTATTGTAACTTTAATATTGATAAATCCTTTAGTTTTTGCTTGTCTGAGAAGTTATTTCTCCGTTAATTCTAAATTATATTCTTGCTTAATTAAGTATACTAGGTTGTAATTTGTTTTTTCCTTCAACACTCCAAGTATATCATGCCATTCCCTTCTGCATGATATATTCAAAGAAATTAGGTGATGGCCTTGAGGGGGGGTTCTTTTTATATGACTCTTTGTTTTCTATTTCTGCCTTTAGGATTCTCTTTTTAGCTTACTTTTAGCCATTTTAATTTCCTATGCCTTGTTGTGGGTCTTTTGGGGTTCATCATGTTTGGGGCATTTGTGCTTCATGTTCCTGTTTCCGTTTTTAGTTTTGGAAAGTTTTCAGCCATAAATCATTCACATAAATTCCCAATATGATTCTCTTCTTGTGGAGACACCGTCCAGATCCCCTATAATGCAAATGTTCACTCACTTATGTCATCCTAGAGATCTTATATGTTGCACTTGGAATTTTTTCTTCATTTGTCTTTCTGTCTGCTGTTTTGATTGGGTGATTTCTACTATTTTGTTTTCCAGATCACTTATGAATTTTTCTGTGTCATTTATTCTGCTATTCATTACTTCTAGGATATTTCTAACTTAGATTTCAAATAAACCCTTTTTTATTGAGTTATAGACATTTTACAATGTTGTGTCAAATTCCAGAATGGAGTACAATTTTTCAGTTATACATGAACATACGTATATTCATTGCCACATTCTTTTTTTTTCTTGTGAGCTACCACAAGATCTTGTATATATTTCCGTGTTCTATACAGTATGTTTGTCTATTCTATATATGCCTGTCAGTGTTTACTAATTTTGAAATCCCAGTCTGTCCCTTTCCAACCATTGCCACCTTAGCAACCAGAGTTTGTATTCTATGTCTATGAGTCTGCTTCTATTTTGTATTTATGTTCCTTTATTATTTAATTCCATATATGAGTGATCTATTATGGTATTTTTCTTTCTCTTTCTGGCTTACTTCACTTAGAATGACATTCTCCAGGAACATCCATGTTGCTTCAAATGGCATTATGTTGCCAGTTTTTATGGCTGAATACTATTCCACTGTATAAATACACCACCTCTTCTTTATCCATTTATCTGTTGATGGACATTTAGGCTGTTTCCATGTCTTGGCTCTTCTAAATAGTGCTGCTATGAACATTTGGGTGCAGGCGTCATTTTGAAGTAGGGATCCTTCTGGATATATGCCCAGGAGTGGGAATCCTGGGTCATATGGTAAGTCTATTCATAGTCTTTTGAGGAATCTCCATACTGTTTTCCACAGTGGATGCACCAAACTGCATTCCCACCAGCAGTGAATGGGGATTCCTTTTTCTCCACAGCCTCTCCAGCATTTGTCATGTGTGGATTTTTGAATGATGGCCATTCTGACTTGTGTGAGTTGATACCTCATTGTAGTTTTGGTTTGCATTTCTCTGATAATTAGTGACACTGAGCATTTTTTCATGTGCCTATTGATCATTTGTATGTCTTCCTTGGAGAATTGCTTGTTTAGGTCTTTTGCCCATTTTTGGATTGGGTTGTTTGTGTTTTTTTTCTTATCAAGTCGTATAAGCTGCTTATATATTCTGGAGATCAAGCCTTTGTCGGTTTCATTTGCAAAAATTTTCTCCCATTCCATAGGTTGTCTTTTTGTTTTACTTATGGTTTCCTATGCTGTGCAGAAGCTTGTAAGTTTCATTAGGTCCCATTTGTTTATTCTTGCTTTTATTTCTATTGCTTGAGTAGACTGTTCTAGAACATTTTCGAGATGTATGTCAGATAATGTTTGGTGCTTTCTTCTCAGATGTTTATTATATCTTGTCTTATGTCTAAGTCTTTGATCCACTTTGAGTTTATTTTTGTGTATGATGTAAGGGAGTGTTCTAGCTTCATTGCTTTACATGCTGCTGTCTAGTTTTCCCAACACCATTTGCTGAAGAGACTATCTTTATTCCATTGTATATTCTTGCCTCCTTTGTCGAAGATAAGTTGACCAAAAGTTTGTGGGTTCATTTCTGAGCTCTTTATTCTATTCCATTGGTCTATATGTCTGTTTTTGTACCAATACCATACTGTCTTGATTACTGTAGCTCTATTGTATTCTCTGAAGTCTGGGAGGGTTTTTCCTCCAGCCTTTGACTTTTCTTTCAGTAATGCTTTGGCAATTTTGGGTCTCTAGTAGTTTCATATAATTGTATTATGATTTGTTCTAGTTCTGTGAAATATGTCCTGGGTAATTTGATAAGGATTGCATTAAATCTGTAGATTGTTTGGGCAGTGCGACCATTTCAACAATATTGATTCTTCCAATCCAAGAACATGGGATATCTTTCCATTTTTAAAGTCTTCTTTAATTTCCTTCATCAATGGTTTATAGTTTTCTGTGTATAATTCTTTCACCTCCTTGGTTAGATTTATTCCTAGGTATTTTATTACTTTGGGTGCTATTTTAAAGGGGATTGTTCTTTTACCATTTTTTTTCTGTTGATTCATTGTTAGTGTAAAGAAATGCAACTGATTTTTGAACGTTAATTTTGTAACCTGCTACCTTGCTGAATTCTTCGATCAGCTCTAGCAGTTTTTGTGTGGACTTTTTAGGATTCTCTCTAGATTGTAACATGTCATTGACATATTGTGACACTTTCACTATTCTTTTCCAATTTGGATCCCTTTTATTCTCTCTCTTGCCTGATTGCTGTGCTGAGGACTTCCAAGACTATGTTGAATAGGAGTGGTGATAGTGGGTAGCCTTGTCTTGTCCCAGATTTTAGTGGGAATCTTTAGAGTTTTTCACCGTTGAGTACTATGCCGGCTGTAGGTTTGTCATATATAGCTTTTATTTTGTTCAGATATGTTCCCTCTATACCCACTTTGGTTAGAGTTTTTAACCATAAATGAGTGTTGATTTTATCGAATGCTTTTTCGGCATCTACTGTGATGATCATGTGGTTTTTGTCCTCTCTCTTGTTGATGTGATGTATTACAATGATCAATTTGCATTAATGTTGAAACACCCTTGTGTCTCTGGGATGAACCCCACTTGGTCATGATATATAAATTTTTTTATGTGTTGTTGGACTCTATTTGCTAATATTTTGGTGAGAATTTTGGCATCTATGTTCATCAGTGATATTGGCCTATAATTCTCTTTTTTTGGTATTGTCTTTGCCTGGTTTTGGTATCAGGGTGATGGTTGCTTCATAGAATGAGGTTGGAAGTATTCCCTCCATTCCAATCCTCTGGAAGAGTTTGATAGGGACTGGTATGAGTTTTCTTTGTGTGTTTGGTAAAAATCCCCAGTGAAGCCATCCAGTCCTGGGCTTTTATTTGTAGGGAGGTTATTTATCGCTAATTCAATTTCATTCCTAGTGATTGGTTTGTTCAAGTGATCAGTTTCTTCTTGGTTCAGTCTTAGTGGACTGTATGTTTCCAGAAACTTGTCTACCTCTTCTAGGTTACACATTTAGGTACCATTATAGTTTTTCATAATATTCTCATATATTATTTATTTCTATTTTACTTGGTGTAATTTCTCCATTATACTTATTTATTTTGCTTATTTGTGCTCTCTCTTTTTCCTTCTTTGTGAATTTGTCCAGAGGTTTGTCGATTTTATTTACTTTTTAAAAAAAGAACAGCTTTAGGTTTGATTGATTTTTTTACTGCTTTTTAAATCGTTATTTTATTTATTTCCTCCTGATCTTTATTAGTTCCTCCTTTCACCTGACTTTTGGACTTTTTTGCTCTTCTTTTTCTAATTCTTTTAGCTGGTAGGTTATATTGTTTATTTGAGATTGATTTTCTTTTTTGAGGAAGGCCTGTATCAGTATAAACTTCCCTCTTAGCACTGCCTTTGCTACATCTCATAAATTTTGAGTGGCTGTGTTTTCATTTTCATTTGTCTCAAGTTATTTTTTAATTTCAGCTTTCATTTCATCATTGACCCAGTGGTTTTTTTTTTAAATAGCCTTTTGTTTAATCTCTATGCTTTCCTTTTTTTCTCCTTGTTTCTCTGTAATTGATTTCTAGTTTCATAGCATTGTGGTCAGTAAAGATGCTTGAGATGATTTCTATCTTCTTAAAATTGTTGAGGCTTCTTTTATACCCAAGTATATCATCAATCCTAGAAAATGTTCCATGTGCACTTGAAAAGAATGTATATCCTATTCTGGGGGGGTGTAATGCTTTGAAAATATCCACCAAATCTAATTTTCTATTGTATTTTTACTTTCTCTGTTGCATTATTTATTTTCTGTCTGGAAGATCTGTCTAGTGATGTTAATGTGGTGTTAAAATCTCCAACAGTGATTGTATTCCCATCAATATCCCCTTTTATCTCTGTTAGTAATTGTTTTATATACTTAGGTACTCCTATATTGGGTATATATATATTAATGAGTGTAATATCCTCATCCTGTATCACTCCTTTAATCATTATAAAATGTCCTTCTTTATCTTCTTTATGGCCTTTGTTTTAAAGTCTATTTTGTCTGAAATCAGTACTGATACACACACTTTTTTGGCTTTTCCATTTTCATGGAATATCCTTTTCCATCCTTTCACTCTCAATCTATATGTGTCCTTCTCCCTAAAGTGGGTCTGTTGTATGCAGCATACGGAAGGTTCTTGCTTTTTTATGCAGTCTACCACTCTGTCTTTTGATTTGAACATTTAATGCATTAACATTTACAGTAATTCATGATGGGTGTGTGTTTATTGCCAGTTTGAACTTATTTTTGCAGTTGACTTGGTATTTTCTCTTTGTTCCTTTTTTTCTTCCTTTTGTGGTTTGATAAGTTTTCTTTGTATTTTCTAGAATTTCATTTAGTTTTTGTGACTCACTTGTAAGTTTTTGGCTTGTGATTACCTTTTTCTTTTTTAAGTCTTTTAACCCATTACTATGACTGTTTTTATTAAACAGATAGTATTATAACCTCAAAACCATCCTACTGAGAACAAAATATTTTAAAAAGAAGGAAAAAAATACGCTATATTTTCTTGCTTCCCTCTCCCACTCTTAATGATTTCGATGTCTTCTTTTACAGTTTTGTTTTATTCTATTTGTAATTCATGGTAGTTATCACCTGTGCCATTATGATTTTCTCATTTCTGTAGCATCCTGCTTCTTTTCTATTTAGAGTAGACCTTTAAATATTTCTTTTAGCATGTGTTTAGTGTTGCTAAACTCTTCTAGCTTTTGCTTGTCTGTGAAGTTCTTTATCTCTCCTTCTATTCTAAAGGATAGCCTTGCTGTATAGAGTATCCTAGGCTGCATCTTTTTTTCATTCACGACTTTGAATATATCTTGCCACTCCCTTTAAAAATATTTTAAAAGGAAAGTTTAAAAGGGATTCACTGGAAGCATATACAATTGTTTAAAAAGTAAAAATTAAAATGATAATATTTAATAGAACAGTTAAAAAATAAAATGAAAAGAGAATTTTAAATGAAGTGAGAAAAAGTATTTGAAAACAATGCATAATCAATAACAGAAGAGCAAGTTGAAGCAGAATAGCAATTGGGTTGAGACATCTTTTAAAAACCTTTAATAAAGGAGAAAAGAGCAAACAAAAAACAATATTTGAAATCTGTGTATAATCAATAACAGGAGATCAAATTGAAGAGAAATAAAAATGAAATGAGGTGGATTTTTAAAAAATAATAATAATAAAAATATTTTAAAAGAAAAAAATTTGAAGGGATTAAAACTGGAAGCATATTTAATTGTTTAAATAGTAAAAATTAGGTAATAGAAAGTAGAACAGATCAAAAAAAGATAAAACAAAGGGTGGTGGTGTTCTCGTGGAGACTGTGAGCTCTTAATTATTTTATTGAGAAATCTTTCTGTCTTCACCTTGTTTCACAAACTCAGCTTGCTGCTTCCTTAGGCCCTCTGTTGGCGCCCCTCATCTGTGCTGCTCCCAATGCCTGTCAGCAAGCAGATCGTGCCCCCTTCCAACACTGCAGTCAGGTTCTGCTCTCCTTCACAGTGAGCGAGCTGTTCACTCCCCCTCCAGATGCCACAGTCAGATGCTGCACTCGGACGAGGTAGGTGGGCAGATTGCACCCCTTCCCAGCACCATGGTCAGGTACTGTGCTCCTGCCAGGAAGTTAGGTGGCCACCTACACTCTCCAGGCACCAGTCTCTCCCCTGCTCTGTGCAGCTGCCTGCTCCACCCTGGGTCTGTGCTCCGTGGCTGGCTTGGGAAGATGGTGGATCAGCCCCACCCCCTGCTCCATGCCAAATCTCAGCTCCTTGTTTGTCTTGGCAGCATGATTTCTCTGAAGTACTAGGGTAGAAAGATCCTATCTGCCTTGGGCTATAAACAAGTCTCTGTCTGGCCTTCCAGGATGCTAAGCTCTTAGATAGGATTCAGGTTTTGACCCTGTCCCCTCCTGGGTGCTGAGCACCAGAGGATATGGCAGCTGTGCCTGAGCCCCACCTCTCTTCACCAGAAAACCTTCCACCGGTTTTTAGAGATGGGGTATGTCACCCTTCCCCCCAGGGCACATTAGCCATGTTGTTTTATGGAGGGCTCAGGTTGTTTTGCCCTGTGTACCCACTCATCCATGGCATGCAGTGCCATGCAGTCCCCCGGGGGTGCCTCAGTGCAGCTGCCCCAGTTTTCTGCCCAGCTTAGGCACCCTATCCTGTCCCCCAGCTGCTGGCTTGCATCTCGGGCTGGGTGTCTCAGGGACTCTTTGTTCCCATTTAACTTAGTTCTGTCGATCAAGGGATGCTCTGTACAGACTCGAGCCTCCAAGGCTCCTCCTCTGTCCTGATGACCTCTCAGTTGGAGATGGGGTGGCCCAGCGAATGAACGCTGTTCCTCCTTTGCCGCTCCCTCCCTGAAGGACTGGTCCCACACTGTTTTGCCTTTTATTCTTTCTTATTTTCCTTTTCTCCTACCAGATTCTTGGCGTCTTTTTCTTTTGAAAAGGGCGATGTTCTGTTGGAGTTTGGCAGGTGCTCTGTTTGGCTGAGTGGGTCTGTGGATGTGAGTTTTGGTGTATTTGTGGGAGAGGGTGAGCTACCAGTGTCCATCTACTCTGCTAACTTGGCCCCCCTCCCCAAATTACCCTTTTTTGGTTGTGTCTTCTTTACATTTTCTAATTCATTTTTTAAAATGATTGGTGTTCAGATTAATTATTTACTTTAATTCATTTATCATTTTTATTACCAAAAATATTTCCTCCAATTTCCTGTTAGTTTTCCTTGAGAATTGTTCCATGTGTTGATGTATTTTTGATGTTTTTGGAAAGGAGAGAGCTCCATATCCACTTACTCTGCCATATTGATCCAAGAGTCTATATTTTTAATATTTTAGTCATCATATTAACATTTTTGCTTACAGATGTTCCTGTACAATTTTTTGTTAAGCTAGTTTAGTGGTGCTAAAGTCTTTTAGCTTTTGTTTTAATGTGAAACTATATTTCTCATGTTCAAATCTTAATTATAGCCTTTCTGATACTGTGTTCTTTATTGTAGTTTTTATTTTTATTTCATTTTATCACTTTAAATATGTCATGCCACTCTTTTCTGGTCTTCAGAGTTTCTGGGGGAAAGTCAGCTGATAGCTTTATGGGAGTGATCTTTTATGTAACTTTTTGCTTTTACATTGATGTTTTAAAGATTCTTTCTTACCTTTAATTTTTGCTGTTTTAATGACAATATCTTCATTTAGATTTCTTTGAATTTTATTTGAGAAACTCTGTGCTTAATCAAACTGGATGTCTGTTTTTCTCTCCGTAATTATGGAAAATTTTATCTATTGTTTCTGAAAATAAGGCTTTTGCCCTGGCCAAAATGAGCATAAGGGCTTAAAAGCCAGCACAAGGGGACAAAAAGCAAAGAAAAGTGGGGGACTCACTCACTGGCAACTTCTACTTGGAGCAGTAATCAAAGGCAGGAACCTAGGCAAATCTGGAGGTATGATCTGCAAAAAGTGGAGAGAAGGCACAGAGGTGCTCCATGTGTTTGGGCCTGAGAGCCAAGGAGAGTGTTGAGGGCCAGAGTCAGAGGAAGAGGGAGACAGAAAAAGGGAGAGATGGGAAGAAGTGTATTTAGAAAATAAAAGATTACCCATGTGCATCCACTAGTAAGGACCAGAGGTCTTTTCTATCTGTCAAACTGAGTTTCAGAGCCTGCTGAGAGTAGCCCAACCAGGGTTCCTCAGTCCTCCACAAGACTTCAGGAAATTTCTGATTGTTAGGGAGTGGTAGGAATGTATGACAGAGGAAAGGAAAGCAGAAGAGGGAACCCTCCCCTGATGATTCTGGCCTCCCTGGGAGCACCCAATCAAGCCAAGGGGAGACTCTCATAGGGAGAGGGAAAAAGAGACAGAATCCCAAAGGGCTTCCCTGGAGTCCTAGTCATGTACAGGCCACCAAATGTTGTGGGACACATGGGGGTGGCCCAGTGGTGACATGGTGACACATGTGAGTTTGTAAAAGAATTTACCACAGATAAAGTATGAGAATAGAAAAAGTTTATTAAGGTACACTGTTATAGACAACAGCAGACCACATAGATGTGAGCACCAGGGTGAAGAACAAGGGAAAAGTTCAATAGTTACATTGCTATAGGCAACAGCAAGCTACACAGATGAGAGGTGCCTGTGTGAGCCTATAGTTACACTTTCTATAAACAATAATGATGTTATTTTTTGGAGAACTCAGCACATTTAAGGAATTGTACTGAAATGTTTTATGACCAAATGTTTTAGAGGACTTGACATGAGACTTCTTTTAAAATTTACAGTCTCCCTTCCCAGAACTCAGGAATGAGAACAAATATGAATAATACTGTGTGTTGTATCTTTGCTACTAAGATTAGCACATGACTCTGCCTTAATAAATAAATACTGCTTAGTAAATAAATATTACTTTTTAGGTGCTTAATAAATAAATACTGTTTTTTCTTTTTTTACATAACAGTAAATTTGGCATGACAACCACCTGAAGAGACAAAGATGGCATAGTTTGAATACATTTCCTCAAAGAGAAGGATATGGAGAAATGCTGGATTGAGTTGTCTGAAGTCTCTCTTTGCTTCCTTTAAGAATTACCTTATTACCACAAACTTTTGGTCAACTCATCTTCGACAAAGGAGGCAAGAATATACAATGGAATAAAGACAGTCTCTTCAGCAAATGGTGTTGGGAAAACTGGACAGCAGCATGTAAAACAATGAAGCTAGAACACTCCCTTACACCATACACAAAAATCAACTCAAAATGGATTAAAGACTTAAACATAAGACAAGATACAATAAACCTCTTAGAGGAAAACATAGGCAAAACTTTATCTAACATACATTTCAAAAATTTTCTCCTAGAAGAAATGAAAGCAAGAATAAACAAATGGGACCTAATGAAACTTACAAGCTTCTGCACAGCAAAGGAAACCAGAAGTAAAAGAAGAAGAAAACCTATGGAATGGGAGAAAATTTTTGCAAGTGAATCCGACAAAGACTTGATCTCCAGAATATATAAGCAGCTCATACAACTCAATAAGAAAAAAATAAACAACCCAATCCAAAAATGTGAAGAAGACCTAAACAAGCAATTCTCCAAGTAAGACATACAAATGATCAAAAAGCACATGAAAAAATGTTCAGTATCACTAATTATCAGAGAAATGCAAATCAAAACTACAATGAGGTATCACCTCACACCAGTCAGAATGGCTGTCATTCAAAAATCCACAAATGACAAATGCTGGAGAGGCTGTGAAGAAAGGGGAACCCTCCTACACTGCTGGTGGGAATGCAGTTTGGTGCAGCCACTATGGAAAACAGTGTGGAGATTCCTCAAAAGACTAGGAATAGACTTACCATATGACCCAGGAACCCCACTCCTGGGCTTGTATCCAGAAGGAAATCTACTTCAGGATGACACCTGCACCCCAATGTTCATAGCAGCACTATTTACAATAACCAAAACATGGAAACAGCCTAAATGTCCATCAACAGGTGACTGGATAAAGAAGAGGTGGCATACTTATTCAATGGAGTACTCCTCAGCCATAAAAACTGACAACATAATGCCATTTGCAGCAACATGGATGCTCCTGGAGAATGTCATTTTAATTGAAGTAAGCCAGAAAGAGAAAGAAAAATACCATATGAGATTGCTCATATGTGGAATCTAAAAGACAAAAACAAAAACAAACAAACAAACAAAAACAAAGCGTAAATCCAGGACAGAAATAGACTCACAGACAGAGAATACAGACTTGTGGTTACCAGGGGGGTGGAGGGTGGGAAGGGATAGACTGGGATTTCAAAATTGTAGAACAGATAAGCAATATTACACTGTATAGCACAGGGAAATATACACAAAATGTTATGATAACTCACAGAGAAAAAAATGTGACAATGAGTGTGTATATGTCCATGAATGACTGAAAAATTGTGCTGAACACTGGAATTTGACACAACATTGTAAAATGATTATAAAACAATAAAAAATGTTAGAAAAAAGAAAAGAATTACTTTATTAAGTCTGCAGATATACACTTTCTTTTATTTCTTTTCATTATAATAGTATCACATTTAGAATATACTTACACCAAGCCTTGAATCTGTGATTATTGCTTTCTACATATATAGGAGCTTTGGTAATGTAAATTTCCTCAGTGTGTGAGAGATTCTAGTGTTAATATTGCCTGAATAATACTATAGAAATTTGTTTAGTGGTATTAATTGTTAATTTGAATAACTCCTTGCTGAGACAAGAGCACTTCACTTATCTCCTGGAAAATGATAAGCATTATTCATTTCCTGCATGGTCCTTTCTTTGTAACAGGTAAAGCTCTAAAAGAGAAAAGACCCCAAGTGGCATTTTGGGATGATTTCATATGTGTTACTATTTTCAACATTTGAGCATGTTCATCTTCTCGTCTCTATGGTTGTGAAGTGTTTATCAAATATTCCTCCTTCCATCATGAGCCTTTCTTCAGCTGTATAGGTTTGCAAGTTCCCCTAACTTTCCCCTAAGTTCTGACACTTTCATGCTCTCATATGGGATACCAGAACTGATGAAGCATGAATTCTCTTTCATTTAAAAATTTTAAATATCCTCCTCAGAGCCAAACTGTAGAAGATAAAGCAGGCATGACAGTGCTATGAAAATAGAAATATGAGATTGCTTTATATAAATTCCCAGGAAAGCATGAAACTTAGCTACTGTTAATAGCATCTAAGGAATGGTGATGCCTTTTGGTTATACCACATGTCAGACCTATTATTTCTCTCCTGCTTCCCAGTTAGAATTTATTAGTATGGCTGAGAGAAAATCAGCAAATTTATTGTTCCCTTTCTATCAATCTTTATCTCACTTTTTTCCTGTCTGGATGGGGTTAAAATTATAATAAATATATCAAGGAGTATACAAAACTCAGACTAAAGTCCAAATAATTACATTGCAATTTTGTAACTTTGGGATAGATTCTATTTGTGTATCAGTTTATCTATAGAGTAGAGATAATAATGTTGATCCTGCATGCATCACAGAATTATGATTTTCAAAGGAAACAAAAGTTATAGAAATGATTTATAAATTAAGTGCTACACATATATGAGTGATAAGTATTCTAATTGTGATACAAACAGGCAAGCTGCCTGTTCTGATTTCACAAAAAGGGCCATGAAGGTGATGAAGAAAGCAAGGTAATTCCCTTCTACTTCCTGTTTTCGTGCCTCTCTGTGCCTTTTTTGGTGCCCCAATCTCAAGTACAATTAAAAAGTTATCCTATTTCTTTAGAATTATATTCTTAGCTCCAGGAAAAAAAAAAAAGATTTGATCAACTCAGTCTAGCACAGTGATTAAAAAGATGAGGTAAGGGTGATACGTATTTTATATTTGAATCTTTGCTTTGTTATTTGCCTGCTATATAGTCTTAGATAAGTTAGTTAAACTTTTTCTGACTCAGTGTTTTCTTCTATAAAATGGTAATAATAATACCCACAATAGGATTCTTGGCAGAGCCTAAGATATAAAGAACTTTGAAGAGCCTGTAACACATAATAAAGTGCTCAATAAAGGTTAGTTATCATCATGGCCTACTAGCTGATACAGATTATACATGTGTTCACACATATATTTGCATTTTAATAGAGAACACTGTAAGATTGAATTAGAACAATTTCTGGCACATAGTAAGCATTCAGTGAAAAAGCTGTTAAATTAATGAATTGAAAAGCCTTCAAAATCTACCAGAGTACATTTATAATGGTAGTTTTCTGGAAATTATGACTATGTAGAGGAGAAAATGGCTTGATTAGAGATATACTGATGGGCCTTACATTTCATGATGCAGGCAGTGTTCTAACTAAACTACAATATCAGTCTTAATCTTCCAATAATCATGGAAGAAATAATAAAGTAATCTTGATAATCATCTATTGCTGGACTAATATGCTAATCTATCAGAAAATTCAGAAATTTACAAGGTTCAGAATTGTGTGCTTGCCTTTTTTAAGTGCCTAACAAATAAGATTATGAAGGCTCTGGGCAGCAAGAGAAAAACAAGGAGT
Source organism: Camelus ferus (assembly GCF_009834535.1). Taxonomy (NCBI): domain Eukaryota; kingdom Metazoa; phylum Chordata; class Mammalia; order Artiodactyla; family Camelidae; genus Camelus; species Camelus ferus. The sequence goes on from NC_045732.1 coordinate 52,995,202, forward strand.
TAGTTACAAGGGAATCCCCCATAAGGCTTTCAGCTGATCTCTCTACACAAACACTGTAGGCCAGAAGGGAGTGGCAAGATATATTCAAAGTCCTGAATGAGAAAAGGATGCAACTTAGGATAACTTATCCAGCAAGCCTATCCTTTAGAATAGGAGGTGAGATAAAGAACTTCACAGACAAGCAAAACTAAAAGAATTTAGCAAAGCTAAACCTATGCTACAAGAAATATTGAAAGGTCTACTCTAAAAAGAAAAGAAAAAGGATGCTACAGAAAGGAGAACACCATAATTGGAAGGATAATAACTACAATGAATTACAACAGAATAAACATGATATTGTAAAATATAAAGTCTTTTTTTCTTTTTTTCCTTCTTTATTTTTCTCAGTAAGATGGGTTTGAGTTTATACTACTATCTGTTTAAAACAGATATATTAATGGGTTAATATATGTACAAAACATGGTAACAAGCCAAAAGCTTACAGTAAACTCACAAAACCTAGAAAGAAACCAAGATAATACAAAGGAAAATTATCAAACCACAAAAAGAAAAAGAAAGAAACAAAGAGGAAATAATAAATCAATTGCAAAACTAAGTTCAAAATGGGAATGTACACACATCTATCCATAATAACTGAAAATGTCAATGGACTAAATGTTGCAGCCAAAACACATACAGCAGCAGACTGGATAATAAAACAAGAACCTTAAATATGCTGCATACAAGAGACCCACTTTAGGGAGAAGGACACACATAGATTGAGAGTGAAAGAATGGAAAAAGATTACCATGCAAATGGAAATAACAAGAAAGGAGTAGCACTACTGATTTTAGACAAACTGAACTTTAAAAAAAGGCCATAAAGAAAGATAAAGGACAATTTATAATAATTAAAGGAGAAATGCAAGATGAGGATATTATACTCATTAACATATAAGCACCAAGTATAGGAGCACCTAAATACATAAAGAAAATACTAACAGATATAAAGGGAGAAACTGTTGGGAATACAATCATTGTTGGAGACTTTAACACCCCATTAACATAAATGGACAGATCTTCCAGACAGAAAATTAATAAGGCAACAGAGAAATTCAATGATACAATAAAATAATTAGCCTTGGTTGATATTTTCAGAACAGTAAATACCTCCAAAATAGAATATACATTCTTTTTTTTTTGAATATACATTTTTTATAAGTGCACATGGATAATTTTCTAAGATATCATATACTTGGGCACAAAAGAAGACTCAACAATTTTAAGAAGGTAGAAATTATCTCAAGCATCTTTACTGACCACAATGCCATGAAACTAGAAATCAACTACAGAGAAACAAAGGAGAAAAAAATGACAGCATGGAGATTAAACAACATGCTACTAAAAAACTGATAGGTTAATGATGAAATCAAAGAATAAACTTAAAAAAATAATTTGAGACAAATGCCAATGAAAACACAACCAAACAAAATCTATGGGATGCTGCAAAGGCAGTATTAAGAGGGAAGTTTATAGTGATACAGGCCTTCCTTAAAAAAGAAGAACAATCTCAAATAAACAATCTAACCTACCAGCTTAAAGAATTAGAAAAAGAGCAACAAAGAAACCCCTAAAGTCAGCAGAAGTGAGGAAACAATAAAGATCAGGGAGGAAATAAATGAAATATAGGTTTAAAAAATAGAAAAATAAATCAAACTGAGCTAGTTTTTTGAAAGACTGAACAAAATTGACATACCTCTAGCCATGCTCATGAAAAAGAGAAAAGAGAGGGCACAAATAAACAAAATAAGATAGGAAATGGAGAAATTATGATCAGTACCACAGAAATACAAAATATCATATGACAATACTATGAACAACTATATGGAAACAAATAGGATAAATTAGAAGAAATGGACTAGTTTCTGGAAGCATACTGTCCACCAAGACTGAATCAAGAAGAAATTGACCACTTGAAAAAACCAAATACTAACAATGACATTGAATTAACAATGAAAAACCTCTCTACAAACAAAAGTCCAAGACAAGGTGGCTTCACTGGGGAATTCTATAAAACATACAAAGAAGAACTCATACTAGTCCTTCACAAACTCTTCAAGAAGATTGAAAAGGAGGGAGTACTTCAAAACTCAAATTCTATGAAGTCACCATCACCCTGATACCAAAACTAGACACAGACTCAACCAAAAAGAAAATTATAGACTAATAGCACTTATGAACATACATGCAAATATCTTCAAGAAAATATTAGCAAATACAATCCAATACCACATAAAAAGATTATACACCATGACAATGTTGAGTTCACTCTAGGAACACAAGGATGTTTCAACATATGCAGATCAATCAATGTAATACACCACATCAACTAGAGAAGGGAAAAACCCTTCCAGACTTCAGATAATACTATAGAGCTACAGTAATCAAAACAGCATGGTATTGGTACAAAAGCAGACATATAGACCAATGGAACAGAATAAAGAGCCCAGAAATGAACCCACAAACTTTTGGTCAACTCATCTTATACAAAGGAGGCAAGAATATATAATGAAATAAAGCCAGTCCCTTCAGCAAATGGTGTTGGGAAAACTGGACAGCAGCATATAAATCAATGAAGCTAGAACACTCCCTTACACCATACACAAAAAAAAATTCAAAATGAATCAAAGACTTAAACATATGACAAGATACAATAAACCTCCTTGAAGAAAATATAGGAAAAGCATTATCTGACATACATCTCAGAATTGTTCTCCTAGAACAGCCTACTCAAGCAATAGAAATGAAAGCAAGAATAAACAAATGAGACCTAATGAAACTTACAAGCTTCTGCATAGCAAAGGAAACAATCAGTAAAACAAAATGACAACCTACAGAATGGGAGAAAAGTTTTGAAAAAGATGAAACCAACAAAGGCTTGATATCCAGAATATATAAGCAGCTTATACAACTTAATAAGAAAAAAAAAAAAACAATCCAAAAATGGGCAGAAACTTAAACAAGTAATTCTCCAGTGAAGACATACAAGTGACCAATAGGTGCATGAAAAAAGATGCTCAATATCCCTAATTATCAGAGTAATGCAAATCAAAACTACAATGAGGTATCACCTCACACCAGCCAGAACAGCAATCATTCAAAAGTCCACAAATAATAAATGCTGAAGAGGGTCTGGAGGAAAGGGAATGCTTTTACATTGTTTGTGGGACTGCAGTTTGGTTACCTCTTGTGGAACATAGTATGGAGATTATTCAAAAGGCTAAAAATAAATTTACCATATGACCCAGCATTCCCACTCCTCTGCATATATCCAGAAGGAACCCTAATCAAAAAGACCCCTGCAGCCCTATGTTCATAGTAGCACTATATACAATAGCCAAGACATGGAAACAGCCTAAATGTCCATCAACAGATGACTCGATAAAGAAGAGGTGGTATATTTATACAATGGGTGTCCCTGGAGAATGTAATTTTAAGTGAAGTAATTCAGAAATAGAATGAAAATTACCATATAACATCACTCATATGTGAAATCTAAAAAAGAATAAAAAAGAGATGCTAATGAACTCATCTACAAAACAGGAACAGACTCACAGACATCATAAACAATCTTATGGCTACCAGAGGGGAAGGGTGTGGGAAAGGATAAATCGGGAGTTTGAGAGCACAAGGAACTCTACTCAATATCTTGTGGTAACCATTAAAAGGCAAACAATTTGTAAACATACATACATATGTAAATATATGACTGAAAAATTATGCTGTACAGCAGAAATCGACACAATGTAATTTAGTATACTTTAAAAATATACAGCACAAATTTACCTAGATTCAAATGTAGTTGGGACCATATTTAAATAAGCTAAAAAAACTTTCATGAAGAAAACTTGTATCATCTAACCTCCAATTTTAAACAAATACTCCAGATGATTCAATGCAAGTGATTAAAAAGCACATTTTCAGAAAATTGCATTAAAAAATGGACTATGTTGATCTTTATTAACTTTTATCCCCATATTCTTTTCTTACATGGTGATACGGAAACACAATAAAGCTTTTTTAAAATGCAATCAGAAGTATTCTAAAGTCTATGAACATGGTCTTACTCTGTATAGGCTCTCAGGTTTTCCACCTGGTGAACTATTTAGGCCTCTATGACAATGGCTTATATGCTGAATTATCCAACATGTTCATGTTTCTAATAATCGCAGCCAGAAAGTCAGTAGTTCAGGCTATGAAACGATCATTTCTGCTGAGCTGTGGCAAAATCATCCTAGATAAAAGGAGCAGAAGAATCAAAGAGCTTTGAGCACATGATGATTTTAGGAAATAATTCATACTGTTGATAATGTCACAACAATAAAGCAACTGCTATGCACTATCTATAGAACAGAAGGAAGCAGGTGGTATTAAATAAGATGTATTTAAATACAGAGTAACAAAATATTTTAAAAAAATCCAACCCCCTAACTGAACAACTTATTTCTAAGAGCCTCAAATTTAACTCAATTTAATTATTTTTCTCTGCTCAATATGCTTCAGTTTAGAAAAATCTTTGGATGATATTGGCTCACTGAGAATGTAAACAAATAATTTGATAAAATTTCAAATCCCCCATAGAGTTAATTAATTTAAACACATACAAGAATAAACTAGGCAACATTTTTGTTCTGTGTTTTGTGTTTCAGTCTAATAAACAGCTCAGATGTTCAAAACTGAATTTGGAAAGGATATGATTTTGCATAATCCATCCCATATATTCCTTCTAAGAGTCACAAACATGAATTGTTGTAATTAAAAATTTAAAATTTTAATAGATTTCTGGTCAAGATAGCAGAGTAGTAGGACCACGAGTTCACGTCTCCTCGTGACTACAAGAAAACCACAACCAATTGATAAACAGCCACCAAGAAAAGACTGGAGCCTAGCAAAACAGATCTGCTTCAACTGGAAACACGGAGAGGGAACCACAGCAGGAAGGTAGGAGGAGTATGCTCATGATGCAGTTGGGCCCTATATCCACCATGTAGGCGACCCACAAGCGGAAGAACAATTAAGTCACAGAAGCACTATCACAGCAGTGAGAGTTCTGAGCCCCACATCAATCTCCCCAACCCAGGGTTCCAGCATTGGGAGGAGGAGACCCCAGGACATCTAATTTTGAAGATCAGTGGGGTTTAACTTCAGGAGCTCCATGAGTCTGGGGGAGAAAGAAACTTCATTCTCTTGGGAAGTGTGCATGGGATGCTGTGTGCACTGTGTCCAGGGGCAGAGACAGTGGTTGCATAGGAACCAGGGCCAGACCTGCCTGCTGGTTTTGGAAGTTCTCCTGGGGAGATAGTAGAAAGCTGTGGCTCATGCAGGGGACATAAAGGCTGGTGGTGGACATTCTTGGATTGTTCATCAACATGAGATTTCCTGTAGGCTGGCATCTTGATTTGATTTTTAACACAAGACCCAGCCCCACCTAACAGCCTGTATGCTAAAGGGCTAAGAAGACTTAGACCAAACAACATACTGGGTGGGAACACAGCCCTACTCTTCAGCAGACCTCTTGAACCTCAAATGCCTCTAGAAAGGGCTCCACCCACCAGAGGTCCAGGCCAATCTTCATCCAGCAGTGGGCAGACACCAACTCCTCCTGCCCGGAAACCTGCATAGGTTTCTATTCCATCCTCTTCTACCAGGAGGCAGATGCCAGAAATTAGAAAACAACAGCCCCAAAGCCCATAGAAGGAATCCACAAACATAGGCCAGACTCTACACTGGGACCAGCTCAAACCTGGCTCTTGGTGATAAGAGAGGAGTGTACTGCTGAGAAGCCTAGTACATCTCCCACAGAGGGCCACTTCTCCAAGGTTGAGAAGCATAACTAACCTACCTAAAAATACAAAGACAGACATGATGAGGCAGTAGAAGAATATCTTTCAGGAAAAGGAACAAGATTAAATCCCAGGAGAAGAAATAAGTGATGGGAGATAGGCAATTTATCCAAGAAAGAGTTTAGAATAATGATGGTGAAGAGGTTCAGAGAACTCAAGAGGAGTATAGAGGCACAGATAAAAGTTTTTAGCAAAGAGCTAGAAAATATAAAGAATACCCAAGCAGAGCAGAAAAATAAAATTACTGAAATGAATCACACACTAGAAGGAACTAAGAATAGACTAAATGAAGCATAAACATGGATTCTAGTGAGCTAGAAGACAGATTAGTGGAACTCACAATTGGAGAACAGAAAAAAAAGGAAAAAGAATGAAAAGAAATAAGAGAAATCTGGGACAACATGAAATGCACTAACATTCACATTATAAGGGTCCTAGAAAGTGAAAAGAGAGAGAAAAGACTTGAGAACATTTTTGAAGAGATATTAACCAAAAACTTCCCTAACTTGGGAAAATAAACAGTCACCCAAGTCCAGGAAGCACAAAGAGTCCCACACAGGATCAACCCAAAGAGGAATACATCAAGGAACATAGTAAACAACTTGACAAAAATTAAGGATATGGAGAGAATATTAAAATCAGCAAAACAAAAGAATCAAATAGCATACAAGGAAACTCCCATAATGTTATCAGCTGATTTTTCAGAGAAACACTTCAGGTCAGAAGGGAGTGTCACAATATACTTAAAGGGCTGAAAGGGAAAAACTTACAATCAAGAATATTCTATCAAGCAAGACTCTCATTTAGAATTGATGAAGAAATCAAAAGCTTCACAGATAAACAAAAGTTAAAAGAATTCATCACCTCCAAACTAGTTTTACAACAAATGTTAAAGGAACTTCTTTAGTAATCAAATCACAAGAAAAGAGAACAAAAAAAAAAAAAAAAAAAGAGGGGACAAAAAAAAAAAGACCTACAAAAACAAACAAAACAATTAACAAAATGGCGGTAAGAACACATCTATTAATAATTATTTTAAATATAATGGATTAAACAGTCCAACCAAAAGACATAGACTGATTATGTGGATATGAAAACAAGACCCCTATATATACTGCCTACAAGAGACTCACTTCAGAGCTAGAGGCATATGTAGACCGAAAGTAAGGGGATGGAAAAAGATACCCCATGCAAACAGAAACCAAAAGAAAGCTGGATTAGCAATAATTATATCAGACAAAATAGATTTTAAAATAAACACTGTTACAAGAGACACAGAAGGACACTGCATAAAACTTAAGGGATCAACCAAGAAGAGTACATAACAATTGTAAATACATATTTATAAAGCATTCCATCCAAAAAACAACAGAATAAATATTCTTCTCAGGTACACATGGAACATTCTCCAGAATCAACCACATGCTGGCCCACAAAGCTAGCCTTAGCAAATTTAAGAAAATTGAAATCATATCAAGCATCTTTTCTGGCCACAATGTTAAAAGATTAGAAATCAACTATGAGAAAGAAAAAACTGCAAAAACGACAAATATGTGGAAGCTAAACAATATGCTACTAAATAACCAGTGGATCATGGAAGAAATCAAAGAGTAAATCAAAAAACACTTTGAGGAAAATGAAAATGAAAATGCAATGATCAAAAACCTCTGGGATGCAGCAAAGGCAGTTTTCAGAGGGAAGTTTATAGCAATAAAAGCCTACTTCAGGAAACAAGAAAAATCTTAAGTAAACAACCTAACCCTAGACCTAAAGCAACTGGAGAAAGAAGAACAAACAAACCCCAAAGTTAGTAGAAGAAAAGAAATCATAAATATTAGAGCAGGATTAAATTAATTAGAGGCAAAAAAAAGAACAATAGAAAAGATCAATGAAACTAAAAGATGGTTCTGTGAAGAGATAAAAAAAATTAATAAACCTTTAGTCAGACTCATCAAGAAAAAAAGGGAGAGGGCCCAAATTAATAAAATCAGAAATGAAAAAGGAGAAGTTACAATTGACACCACAGAAATAGAAGGGATTGTAGGAGTATACTATAAACAACTGTATACCAACAAAAAATGAAAACATAGAAGAAATGGACAATTTCTTGGAAAGGTACAATTTGCCAAGACCAAACCAGGAAGGAATAGACAATATGAATAGACCAATTACCAGTACTCAAATTGAATAAGTAATTAAAAACTTCCCAAAAACAAAAGTCCAGGGCCAGATGGCGTCACAGGTGAATTCTACCAAACACTTAGAGAAGAGTTAACACCTATCCTTCTGAAAATATTCCAAAAAGTTTCAGAGGAAGGAACACTTCGAAACCCATTGTATAAGGCCATCATTACTCTGATATCAAAACCAAACATAGATATCACAAAAAAAGAAAATACAGGTCAACATCACTTATGAATATTGATGCAAAAATTCTAAGGAATATACTAGCAAATTGGCTCCAACAATGGATTAAAAGGATTATACACCATGATCAAGTGTGATTTAACCCAGGGATGTAGGGAATTTTCAATATCTGCAAATCAATCAAATGATACACTACATTAACAAATTGAAGATTAAAAACCATATGATCGAGGGGGAGGCCAAGATGGTGGAGTAGTAGGACGCTTGTAGTTCACCCTCTCCCACAAATACACCAAGACTCACATCCACAGACCCGCTCAGCCAACCAAAGCACCTGTGGAACTCCGACAGAACGTCGGCCTCTTCAAAAGACAAAGACGCCAAAAATCTGGTAGGAGAAAAGGGAAAAAGAAAGAAGAAAAGGCAAAAGAGTGCAGGACGGGTCCCGTGGGGAGGGAACTGTAAAGGACAACTAGCGCTTATTCGCTGGGTCTCCCCCTCTCCAATGGAGAGGCTAACTGGTCGGAGGGGCTGCCTCTGAGGCTCGGATCTGTACAGAGCAGCCCTTGATAAACAAAACTAAGTTAAACGGGCACAGAGGGTCCCAGCAACACCCAGCCCGAGACATGAGCCGACAGCTGGGGTCAAGGACAGGCTGCCTGAGCTGGGTGGAGGACTGGGATGGCTGCACTGAGGCAGCCCTGGGGACTGCAGGGTGCTGCGTGCCGTGGATGAGTGGGTGCACAGGGCAGAATAACCTGGGCCCTCCATAAAACAACATGGCTGATATGCCCTGGGGGGAAGGGTGCATACCCCCATATCTTAAAACTCACAGAAGGTTTTCAGGGAAGAGAGGCAGGGCTCAGGAACAGCTGCCATAACCTCTGGTGCTTAGCACCCAGGTAGGGGAGGGGACAAAATCTGAATCCATACCTAAAGGCTCAGCAGCCTCAAAGGCCAGGCAGTGACTTGTTTACAACCTGAGGCAGATAGGATCCTTCTGCCCTAGCATCTCACAGTATTTGCACCACTAAGACAAACAAGGAGCTGAGTTTGGGCACAGAGCAGGGGCAGAGCTATTCCACTGTCTTCTCAGAGCCCGCCTATGGAGCGCCTACCTGAGGCAGAGCATGCAGTGGCACAGAACTGTGGAGCGACTGGCACTGGGAGAGGTTGGGTGGCCTCCCGCCTTTCTGGCAGGAACACTGCACATGACCATGGTGCTGGGAGGGGGCGCAATCTGCCCACACATGTGGCCAGTCTACAACATCTAACTGCGGCATCGGGAGGGGCAGTGACCTGCCAGCCCACATAGGAGAGCTGCACCTGACCCAGTGTTGGGAGGGGGTGTGATCTGCTTACCGACAGGCACTGGGAGCAACACAGATGAGGGTGCCAATGGAGGGACTCTGTAAATAGCAAGCTGAGCTTCCAAAACAGGATGAAGACAGAAAGAATTCACATTAAAAGCACACAGTATCCAGGAGAACACTGACACCTCCCCTTTTTTTAATCTGTTTCACCTGTTCTTTTTTTCTAATAACTTTTAAATTTTTACTTCTTAAAGAATTACATATACCCCAGATTTTAATCCCTTTAAAAATCTTTTTAAAAATATTTTTATTATTATTTTTTAAAATTCTGCATCAACTTGCTCTTCTATTATTCATTATACACTGTTTTCAAAACTTTTTATCTCCTTTCTTTTAAAATTCTTTCTCTCTCTCTCTCTCTCTTTTTTTTTTTTTTTTTGTTCCTAAGTTTTATTCCTACATAGCCATTATATAGATAAACTCCTTAAGGACCACAATAGATTACTGATACTCCATAAACCACAGTGCCAGAGAGGTATGAGAAAGATGAAGAAGCAGAGAAACCATTCCAAATTAAAAGTTCAAGAGAAATCCCCTGAAAGAATGATCAATGAAATAGACACTGATAGCCTACTAGATCAACATTTCAAAAAAGGAGTGATCAGAGTACTGAAGGAACTAAAAGAGATAGTGTTAAGAGATTTAAAATATGTCAAAAATGAAATGGAAGCTATAAAGAAGAACCAAGTAGAACTGGTAAACTCATTAGCTGAGATGAGGAATGATCTAAAGTCTGTGCAAAGCTGACTACATAATGCAGAGGAACAAATTAGTGACCCAGAAGACAAGACAATAGAAAGCACACAATCAGAAGAGCTACAAGATAAACAAATAAAAACAAATGAAAATAACATAAGGTACCTATGGGATAATAAAAAGTGTGCCAATCTTCGCATAATAGGGGTCCCAGAAGGAGAAGAAAGATCAAAGGGGATTGAAAAGGTTTTTGAAGAAATCATGACTGAAAACTTCCCAAACTTAAAGAAGGAATCAGAGAGCCAAGTACAGGAAGCTCAGAGGGTCCCAAACAGGAAGAACCCAAAGAGACCCACACCAAGACATATCATAATCAAGATGGCCAGAGTCAAGGATAAAGAAATGATCCTAAAGGCAGCAAGAGAAAAGCAAACAGTGAGTTACAAGGGAACCTCCATAAGGCTCTCAGCTGATTTCTCTACACAAACACTACAGGCCAGAAGGGAGTGGCAAGATATATTCAAAGCCCTGAATGAAAAAAAGATGCAGCCTATGATCCTTTATCCAGCAAGGCTATCCTTGAGGATAGAAGGAGACATAAAGAATTTCACAGAAAAGAAAAAGCTACAAGAGTTTAGTAACACTAAACCCATGCTAAAAGAAATATCGAAAGGTCTACTCTAAATAGAAAAGCAGCAGGATGCTACAGAAATGAGAAACTCACAACTGGAAAGGTGATAACTCATGACTTACAAATATAATAAACACGAAATTATAAAAAGAAGACATACAAATCATTGAGAGTGGGAGAGGGAGGCAGGAAAATATAAAATATTTTTTCTTTCTTTTTTAAATTTTTTGTTCTCAGTAGGATGGGTTTGAGATCATATTACTATCAGTTTAATAAAAACAGTTATAGTAATGGGCTAATGGACTTAAAAAAAGGGTTACCACAAGCGAATAACTTACAAGGGAGTCACAATAAATAAATAAAATCCATGATAACACAAAGGAAAATTAGCAAACCACAAAAGGAAGAAGAAAAGAACAAAGAGGAAATACCAAATCAACTGCAAAGGTAAGTTCAAAATGGCAATAAACACACATCTGTCATTAAGTACTGTAAATGTTAATGGACTAAATGCTCCAGTCAAAAGACATAGAGTGGCAGACTGGGTAATAAAACAAGAACTTTCAATATGCTGCATACAAGAGACCCACTTTAGGGAGAAGGACACATATAGATTGAGAGAAAAAGGATGGAAAATGATATCCCATGCAAGTGGAAAAGCCAGAAAAGCAGGTGTTGTGATACTGATTTCAGACAAAATAGACTTTAAAACAAAGGCCATAAAGAAAGATAAAGAAGGACATTTTATAAAGATTAAAGGAGTGATACAAAATGAGGATATTACACTCTTTAATATGTATGCAACCAATATAGGAGCAACTGAGTACGTAAAACAACTACTAACAGATATAAAGTGGGATATTGAAGGGAATACAATCATAGTCAGAGATTTTAACACCACATTAACCTCACTAGACAGATCTTCCAGACAGAAAATAAATAAGGCAACAGAGAAATTAAAAATACAATAGAAAAATGAGATTTGATGGATATTTTCGGAGCATTAACCCCCCCCCCAAATAGGATACAAATTCTTTTCAAGTGCACATGGAACATTTTCTAGGATTGATCATGTACTTGGGCACAAAAGAAACCTCAGCAATTTTAAGAAGATAGAAATTATCTCAAGCATCTTTACTGACCACGATGCCATGAAACTAGAAATCAAATACAGAGAAACAAAGGGAAAAAAAAGAAAGCATAGAGATTAAACAATATGTTATAAAAAACCAGTGGGTCAATGAGGAAATCAAAGTTGATATTAAAAATTACCTTGACAAATGAAAATGAAAGCACAATCACACAAAATTTATGGGACACAGCAAAGGAAGTGCTAAGAGGGAAGTTCATAGCGATACAGGCCTTCCTCAAAAAAGAAGAACAATCTCAAAAAAAACCAACCTAACCCAACAGCTAATACAATTAGGAAAAGAAGAGGAAAAATCCCGAAAGGGCAGCAGAAGGAATGAAATAATAAAGATCAGGGAGGGAATAAATAAAATATAGATTTAAAAAATCATAGAAAAAAATCAATGAAACCAAAAGCTGCTTTTTTGAAAAAGTAAATGAAATTGACAAAACTCACAAAGAAGAAAAAGAGAGAGCACAAATTAGCAAAATAAGAACGGAAAATGGAGAAATTACAACAAATAAAATAAAAAATATAAAATATCACATGAGAATATTATGAAAAAATACATGGAAACTAAATGGATAACCTAGAAGCAATAGACAAATTTACAGAAACATACAGTCTACCAAGTGTGAACCAAGAAGAAACTGATCACTTGAACAGACCGATCACTAGAAATGAAATCGAATTAGCAATATGAAACCTTCCTACAAATAGAAGACCAGGACCAGACAGCTTCAATGGGGAATTTTACCAAACATAAAAAGAACACATACCAATCCTTCTCAAACTCCTCCAGAAGACTGAAAAGGAGGGAATACTCTGAAACTCGTTCTATGAGGCCACCATCACCCTGATACCAAAACCAAGCAAAGACACTACCAAAAAAGAGTATTATAGGCCAATATCACTGACGAATATAGATGCCAAAATCCTCACCAAAATATTAGCAAATAGAATCCAACAACACATAAAAAAGATTATACAACACGATCAAGTGAGGTTCATCCTAGGGACAGAAGGGTGGTTCAACATACACAAATCAATCAATGTAATACATCACATCAACAATAGAAAAGACAAAAACCACATGATCATTGCAATAGATGTAGAAAAAGCATTCAATAAAATTCAACACCAATTTTTGATTAAAAACTCTTACCAAAGTGGGTATAGAGGGAACATACCTCAACATAATAAGAGCTATATATGACAAACCTACAGCCAGCATAGTACTCAATGGTGAAAAGCTCAAAAGCTTCCCACTAAAATCTGGGACAAGACAAGGATGCCCACTATCACCACTCCTGTTCAACATAGTCCTGGAAGTCCTAGCCACAGCAGTCAGGCAAGAGAAAGAAATAAAAGGGATCCAAATTGGAAAAGAAGAGGTAAATGTGTCAGTATATGCCAATGACATGTTACTATATATAGAAAACCCTAAAAGGTTCACTCAAAAACTACTAGAGCTGATCGAAGAATTCAGCAAGGTAGCAGGTTACACAATTAATGTCCAAAAATCAGTTGCATTTCTTTACATTAATGATGAATAAACAGAAAAAAGAAAGTAAAGAAACAATCTCCTTTAAAATAGCACCCAAAGTAATAAAATGCCTAGGCATAAATCTAACTAAGGAGGTGAAATAATTATACACAGAAAACTATAATCCATTGATGAAGGAAATTAAAGAAGTCTTTAAAAAATAGAAAGATATCCCATGCTCTTGGAGTGGAAGAATCAATATTGTTAAAATGGTCACACTGCCCAAGGCAATCTACAGATTTAATGAAATCCCTATCAAATGACCCAGGACAGATTTCACAGAACTAGAACAAATCATAATAAAATTTATATGGAACCATCAAAGACCTAGAATTGCCAAAGCATTACTGAAGAGAAAGAAAGAGGCTGGAGGAATAACTCTCCCAGACTTCAGACAATACTATAGTTCTACAGTCATCAAGACAGCATGGTATTGGTACAAAAACAGACATATAAACCAATGGAACAGAATAGAGAGCCCAGAGATGAACCCGCAAACTTTTGGTCAACTAATCTTCGACAAAGGAGGCAAGAACATACAATGGAATAAAGACAGTCTCTTCAGCAAATAGTGTTGGGAAAACTGAACAGCAGCATGTAAAGCAATGAAGCTAGAACACTTCCTTACACCATACACAAAAATAACCTCAAAATGGATCAAAGACTTAAACATAAGATGAGATACAATAAACCTCTTAGAAGAAAATATAAGCAAAACATTATCTCACATACAGCTTAAATATATTCTCCTAGAGCATTCTACCCAAGCAACAGAAATAAAAGCAAAAATAAACAAGTGGGATCTAATTAGCTTTAAAACTTTTGCATGGCTAAGGATACCATCAACAAAATGGAAAGACAACCTACAGAAAGGGAGAAAATATTTGCAAAGAATGTGACAAACAAGGGACTCATTTCCAAAATATACAAACAACTCATACACCTTAATATCAAATAAACAAACAACCCAATCCAAAAGTGGGCAGAAGACCTAAACAAGCAATTCCCCAAAGAAGACATACAAATGTCCAATAGGAACATGAAAAAATGATCAGAGTCACTAATTGTCAGGGAAATGCAGATCAAAACTACAATGAGATATCACCTCACACCTGTCAGAATGACCATCATTTAGAAGTCCATAAATGATAAATGGTGGAGAGAATGTGGAGAAAAGGCAGCCCTCCTATACTGTTGGTGGGACTATAGATTGGTACAGCCACTATGAAGCACAGTATGGAGGTTCCTTAAAAACTAAAAATAGACTTACCATGTGATCTGGCAATCCCACTCTCGGGCATATACCCAGAGAGAAATAAAATTCAAAAAGACATATGCACTCCTTTGTTCAAAGTAGCACTATTTACAATAGCCAAGACATGGGAACAACCTAAATGACCATCAACAGATGAATGAATGAAGCAGATGGTGTGTATTTATTCAATGGAATACTATTCAGTCATAAAAAAGAATGAAAGAATCCCACTTGCAGCAACATAGGTAGACCTGGAGATTATAATTCTAAGTGAAGTGGGTCAGAAAGAGAAAGCAAAATGCCATATGATATTGCTTGTATGTGAAATCTAAAAAAAAAAGGAGACAAATGAACTATTTATTATTTATACTTAGATGATTGTTTTCTTCATTATGTGTAAGCACATTTGACTGTCCTTCATGATTGGATTACTGCATTCTGTTGATTTTTTTGTGTGTGTTTGGCTTTATTCCTTTGATAATTATGTAAGTTTAAAAAAGCTAAATCTCCAATCTGTTCTTAGAAATAATGATCAGTACATAAGTGTAAACTAAAAAAACAAATAAACAAACATGCAGTATATTGTATATAAATATTTACATGCAATATAATGTATATATGCACTCAACCTGTAACAATTCTACCTAATAAAAGTGAAAAAGGGAGAATAATTTAAAATTTGAGAATATAATGGATGCTACTGTTGTAAGTGTAACGTAATCTTTTAAGAAATAATTTGTGTAGTCCTAGCAATGTTTATTCAAACAGCATATCTGTTATTAAAAAAAGATTTGAAACAGACTGAAGCATGATAGATAGGGTAGAGGATACTGAGAAGACTTGATTTCCTGCCCAAGCTTGAAGTATCCTTTGATCATCAGTGCTTTCTATTCAGTGGCCATGGACACACAGTGTGACACACAGCATGTCATTAATACATGTGATGATTTCTGAGTTTCAAAGTATAATTGCCTCTTTTTGCACATATTTTTTTTTTACCTAGGTGGTTTAGGCACTGTAATTTACATGTAATGCAAGGTTAAAGAATTCTAGTTGGGTCAGGACATAATAATTGGAATTTTCTAAAATGCATAAATAAATTATTTGCTTTCAAAGCACAGCCCCATATTCTCTAAGGTTAAAATGGTAACATTTCATTATAATTGTTAAGTGCTTTATAATTTTGGAAGTAATTTAATACACACCATCTTTCTGGATTCTTGAAGCAATTGTAGAGCAGACAGAATAGATACTAGTATTCCATTTAACAGATTAAGATACCAAGTCTCATCAGTTTTATGACATGCTTCAGTTCATATAATGAAAGATAATTACCACAGCTTAAAATAAAATTCAGGTTTTCTAGTGCCTAGCTCACTGTTGTTTCCATATATACATAAAATTCATGTTATGCCAAAGAAAGAAAGAACAATTATTGTGCCCATTTTTATATGTAATTACTTTAAAAATTACAGAAATAATGGTTTAACTTTACATCTTATTAAATTTTGCTCTTTAGAAATCTGTCATCTTCAAGTCGACTGAAAGATTCTTTTCACTCAAAGTTTATTATGTTTGTTCTTCTAACCAGTAGAGACAATTAATAGTGAATGCAAGTATAGAAGCTGATGTTATTAACGTGAATTGTGAATCTCCATAATTTGGACTCAGAGGTCAAAGGACAGTACATTTACTCTTTTTGGCTTTAGAGAGTTTACAGAGTCCTTGAATGTGGAGAATGCAGAATCTATAGTCTTAGTAGTCCTGACAGCCTAGACTGTTTCATATAACAAAAGTGTTAAGTCAAATTTTTGAACTGAGTGATGCTGGTTAGTTTATTGACACTTAGGAGCTTAATTCACTGGGCACACTCCAGTGTCAAGTCTAGGACAAAGAAAAATAATAACATGCAGTTCATTTAGCTTGTTTTAAATTTTTTGTCTGGGAGAATTGAGTCTAGTCTCATACACAGGGAGTAGTTATTCTTACCCAAAATATTATTTTGTGTCCTGGACATTGAGACAGACAACCACATGATTGCTCCCAAATAAATAGTTGTTTCAGTCCTACAACTTTGTTAATGATATATTATCTTACAAATTGATGAGAGGGCAAATTGCAGCACAAGTCTTTTAGAATTTAACTATTGGAGAAAATTCAATTCAATTCAATTCAACTAAATGAGAAAGTTTAAATATTTTTTATTAAAGTTCTTTTAATTTTATACTCTTTATATGTCTCTTCCATGAAAGCTGAATTATATATTTTTAAAAATTACTTTGTAACAATTTAATTTTTTCAGAGGAAAATAAATCACTTACCTTGTTTTACTGTAACATTCATTCAATAAAATACACCACTTCATAGCTCAATCAGGTTTTGTTGTTATTACTTATTGATGCTATTTGAGAATACCCTCTAAAGCAGTCTATATGATGTCACTTCAAGACATGGGAAACATGGCCAAGAATATTGATAATAAAGTTGACCACTGCTAAATGTTGGAGTTGAAAGAAGCACTCATAATTTGACCTAATTATGGATTACCAAATCTTTTGAAAAGTCTTAGAAATTTTCCATGCCAGTTTGGCTTAACTGCAATTTCTTTTATTTGATGTATAATATACTTAAAACCTGCACTTTAAAAAGAAGTAAAACAGGCAAAGAAGCTTAACACTTAACTCTATTCATTTAAAATATATATTCCTATGTATGGAGAGCCTGGACAGTGTCAAATGAAATAAGCAATTAGTTTCTTTCTAACAGTGAGCAATTCGAACTATAACATCATGCCAGCCGTGATTAAGAATGATACAGAACATCATCATTGTCAACACTATTCAGTCAATGTAAACCTTAGTTAGAAATGTACTTGTCAGAGAAAAATGTGCCTTTGATTTTTATTACACTTTCTCAGTAATTGCTGTCATCAGTGGCAGGTTATTATTACTGTTGAATAGAGTTTCAGTAATTACTTTTGCACAGATTCTAACAGCTTTTAGATTGAAGGATATTCTGACAGTTTGAATACTCTTGACAACAATTACCTTTTTCCTGGCTAACACTGATTCTGGAAAATTAAAAAATTAAATATGTTCAGAGGAAATATATATATATATATATCACTAGTAAGTAGGTTGATACAAACAAAAATGTGTAAATTGCAAATGACTTAGAATTTTTAAAAATTCTTTTTATCTTATGTATTTTGAAAATCAACATTAAGGGAGCTATATACCATACTGGTTAGATTAATAGTAACTGATGTGGAGTGATTGAAAGCAGTCCTCAATCTAGTTACTAACAGAAACTACTGTACTAGTATGATGAGAAAAATGTGATCAGGAGAAAAACATGAACAGAAAAACATTTATATATATATTATAAATATATATATTTATATATGCATGCCTGTATTTACCTATGTATACAGCTGTAAGTGCCTTGAGTAATTAGAGGCCAAAATACAAGAACATACCTATTTTTTCAGAAAGTGAAAATATGTTTCTAACAAATTTGCATTCTGTGACATTAAAACTGCCTGCTTATGCAAAGTGGGAAGGTGAATTGATTCAACTAACAAGAACATTTAGGGCCAAACCAATTTGGTGTGAGTTTCTGAAAAATTCAGATAATTGAGACCAGTGAATATGGAATGTAAGGTATCCAAATAATCACTCTAATGCTTTATTCAGTTTTGTGGTACACACTTTAAAATGGCCAAAGTTTACAGTCATATTTGAAATCATCTTTACATATTATCTAATACAATTAACCATCACTTGGAGAAGTTATTTGTAAATGAAGACCAGAAACAAAAATTTTAAAATATATACAAAGTCTTCTAATCAAATCTAATTTTAAAATACTAGTTTCAGATGCCAGAATAAAGTATAATATACAGAAACTATCAACAACCAAAATTATATTTCTAAAATAAATAACATGAATGCTACCAAAGAATAAAAGCCTGTTATACCAAAATATGAGGTAAAAAGAAGGGTAAAAGACCAAATAAGAAAACAAGTTATTCTTCATGTTGTAAAAATACTTCCAATAGATTTTTTGAAAACTAAATGTTCTGTCTGCAATATTTGTATGGGACAAACTAAACTTGAATGCCAGCAAATTCTGTGGGCTACAAAGAGCTACATTTAATCCATTAAATGTAATATAGATATATGGGACCACATTATGCTCCATGTGATGTTGATGTTGATTTAATTGTGTTTTGTTATAAATAGAATGAAAAAATTAATCAACCTTTACTGAAAAATTCAATTGAAATTACTGTTGAGTATTTTCTAAAATCATAAATAAGATTTTCAAATAGAATAACCATGTCAACATAATTTCTCATATCCAATTAATTATGTTAATTAGAAGTCTCCTATTGATTACTAGGGTCAAAACCACTAGTAGATTCTTCAAAGCTCTAAATTTTCTACATATTCAAAATATCCCTACTACAAAATACTTTCCTTTTCTCCATGATTATCTCATTCAGTGACTTCATTTCTCATCATTTATTATAGAAATGTATCTGCAAACATATGGCAGTTTCTCACTGTAATTTTCTAGGAAAATTTATCTGGGAATGAGTTTCATCAGTATGGTAATATAAAATTCAAGCAGATTCCCTCTATTTAAGTGCTATATGATTAATCATTTGGGAATGTATACTATATCAAGGATCGTGGGCCAAGTATTTGGGATCTGTGCTAACATGTGGAGTATATTGGAGTGATGAGTACTTTGGTATTAGCCAGCCAGGTGTGTATAAGTGAGCTGAAGGTTTCCCAAGGCCTGGAGGTAGGCAAACAACCATAGGAGAGTTGATATCAGCCACTTGTTTGGTTAAATAAGTCTATTCTAAAATCAAAGCAACTAAGTTTCTGGGAAATTGTTGGCCACCAGGGTGGGGACAGGGACAGGATGCTGGCAGAAAAATGACCATTGATTAGATATACACACAAGTGCTGTAAGGGGAATGGAATGATAATGAACACTGAAATGTATTTCTATGTTAAAAATAATTATTTATAGTTATTAAAGTTCTCAGAGAATCCTGGGAATGAATTGCCAGTTCCATATAGTGAGGTAGGATAGGACACGTTCCTAGGCTGTGTGGCTGAACTGAATTGTCTGATTTTCACAGAAACCTTTCTGAGCTACCTGAATGTGGACAATATATGAGGTATAGCAGCAAGTAGTTTGCTAACTCAGAGACCAGTGAAAATAAATACTTGTTTTCTCAGATGTCAACATAAGTGTCTCCCATCCTTACTCTATGTCTAGATTATGGGAATACATGAATACTAGGAGATTTGGGGTTTGCAGGGTTTTAAATCATTATTTCTAGGCCTCAAGAAAAGTTTATTTCAGGATACACAGTTCTTATAAACACTCAAAATAATATAGTTATTTACTACGATGTTAGGGTAATTTTCAAAATATGATCAGTGTGGAATTTATTAATTTGATATAGAATTTTTTTCATATAGGAACCAAACTATTAGACATTCAATATTATTAACTTTGGCTGCCAATATGTGACTCTAAACATTTGGATGAAAACTGAACCTCTTGATCAGTCTTCCAGCTATTTCTGGCTGTTTGGCATTGGGTAGCTTTACATCTGAGCATGTGGTTGAAACTTTTTCATTTTATCTGGATGTTTACATGATATATACATGACCTATGATTACAAAGAACTATCTAAAGCCTATTTTTAAATAAGATTAGAAGAAATACCCACTTTTCACCTTAATACTGTTTTTATGACAAATTAGTTTTAGCGTTAGTCAACATACACTAGATATATCTTTGAAACACAAACACAATAGGCCACCTAAAGAAATATTAAATATCTAGCTATTAAAAATACAAAGATAGATAATGAGGCATTAGTAAAGGCAAAGCACAAAGTTCAGAGTATAAGCCAAAGACGTCCCTTTTTTGGTTGAATTCACATTCAAATCTTTATTTAATGGTTCCTCCATTACACACTAAGTTAATTTTACAGAAAATGAAAACATTTGAAAATTGATTTGAATGCTCATATTAATTGGAATAGAATAAACAAGGCTAAAGAAAAAAACATGAAAATACATAATATCAGAAAAGTTATTTTCCCTAATTAATATAATTAATTTTTGTTCATGACTCATGAATGGGTCCATAGTTATCTGCTATACCTTTGTGTTATATGTGTAAAATCAAAAATGAACACAGGAATATTCTTTGAATGTTTCTGTAGTAAAGATTAATTTGCCTTGCCCAGGACTCATTGGAGGACTGGCAATGCCTGGATCATCATAGAACAGATTCTCAGGAAGCCTTGGTTTTCCTTAGCCAGATTTTCAGGAACAACAGAAAACTGGAAACAGTGGCTCTAAAGGAGATAAAGGAGAAATTTTACTGAATGGTAAAATATGAGATCCATCAATAATGTTACAGAAGGAAATGACTGTAATATTCCTATCCAGGAAAATCCCTACTCAGGTTAACTGGGGGCTCTGAAAGACTAGTCAAAGGTCCAGTAATGGCTGAGAAGAACTCTCAATTTCTCAAACTCACACTCCAGAAGGTAAGTCTTGTAAACTATAAAATTGTCCCTTCTCCATTAGCAGACCCTTTGCAACCACCCACATCTCTATTTGCTTGTCCCTATGTCCACCTAGTAATGGTGGCCAGAGGTGAACCAGGGCCAGACTAGGATAAGACATAAATGGAATTGTTGAATCTCTCAGCATATGTCTTCCTTTTCTGTGTGAAATACACACACAGAAAATCCTCAGGTCATCAGAAATAATGAGATGGTTGTTGGCTGTGTAAATATTTAAGAGACAGAGGCCACATTATCAAACAATGCTTGGAAATTGGGTTCATCTGGAGAATAGCTCACAGCTTGGGCTCTAATCTTTTATCTTTCAAACCAGAGGCCCCAGGTGGCAAGTGGGTCTGACACTGTTCTTCTGGGAGAACACAGAGCAGAAAAGGCACAATAAACATCCCCTGAATTGAGGCATTAGAAGAAGAATACATATCTACATTCAGGTACATGGATTTTCCAGGATAAGTCTTTTTTAAGACAGTCAAGACAATTATATGCTTTTTAAAATTGTTTGACCATAGCCACTGCTTGGGGGAAAAGTGCAGGATAATGGAATTTCTGTGAGTTAAACAGTTATTAGTCCTTGGGTCAATTTCATCTTTAAATATAAAGAGAAATTATATTCATATGCTTTTCAATCACTAGTACTAGGTAATTAAAATACAGCATAAGTACAAATATAAATAACTCATGATCCTGAATTTCTGATATCTGCAAAAGTTTTCAGAATGAAGGACATGATTAATTCTTGAACTCTTTCTTCCAGTTTTTTTTTCTTTCTTCCAGTTTTATTGAGATATACAGCAGAGTGTAAGTTTAAGATGTACAGCATAATGACCTGACTTACACACATCATGAAGTGATTATCACAGTAATTTATTGAACATCCATCATCTCATATAGATAAAAATTAAAGAAATAGAAAAGAATGTTGTGTGTTAATAACTCAGGATTTGCTCTCTTAACTTCATACATAACATACAGCAGTGTTAACTATGTTTATCTTGTTGTACATTACATCTCCACTACTTATTGATCATATAACTGGAAGTTTGTACTTTTTGATTGTATTCATCCAAAAAGAAAAAAGAATAAAAAGAAATAAGAGCAGTTTAAGAGACTTCTAGGACATCAAGCATGTCAACATTCACATAATAGGCTTCCCAGAAAGAAAAGAGAGTTAGTAAAGAACATATTTGAACATATAATAGCTAAAAGAAATTTTCTTAGCCTGTAAAAGGAAACAGACATTCAAATTCAGGAAGCATAGTGAGTCCCAAACAGATTCAACCCAAGAGGATCACACCAAGACACACTGTCATTAAAATGGAAAACACTAAAGATGAATAGAGAATATTAAAAAGCAGAAAAAGACAAGTAATGTATGTATGAGGGAACTCCATAGTTTATCAGTTGACTTTTCAGCAGAAACCCTGAAGACCAGAGGGGAGAGATATGACACATTTAAAGTGATGTAAGGGAAAAATTTACAATCCAGAATACTTTTCTGGGCAAAGTTTTCATTCAGATTTGATGAAGAGATCAAGTGTTTTACAAAAAAGCAAAAGACATACCTTAGCACCACAAAAAAGCTTTACAAGAAATGTTAAAGGGATTTCTATAAGCAGAAGAGAAAAGAACAAAACTAGAAATATGAAAATTATGAAAGAAAAAATTTCATTGGTAAAAGTAAATATTCAGTACAGGTAGTAAATCAACTACATATAAAGCTAATAAGAAGGTTAAAAGACAAAAGTAGCAAAATAATCTATATCCACAATAAGTAATTAAGGAATACACAAAATAAAAAGATGGAGGAATACACAAAAATAGAAAGATGTAAACAAAATAGAAAGATGTAAAATATGGTGTCAAAAACATTAAAAATGGAGAGACGGAGAAGATGGCGGAGTAGAAGGACATTCGCAGGTCACCCTCTCCCACAAATACACCAAGACCCACATCTACAGACCCACTCAGCCAACCAGAGCACCTGTGGAACTCCGACAGAACATCGCCCTCTTCAAAAGATAAAGACGCCAAAAATCTGGTAGGAGAAAAGGAAAAAAGAAAGAACAAAAGGCAAAGCAGCGCTGGACGGGTCCCGCAGGGAGGGAGCAGCAAAGGAGGATTGGCGCTCGCTCGCTGGGTCTCCCCTCTCCAACTGAGAGGCCAGCGGGACGGAGGGGGAGCCTCAGAGGCTCCGATCTGTACAGAGCAGACCTTGACTAACAGAACTAAGTTAAACGGGCACAGAGCGTCCCCCCGACACCCAGCCTGAGACGCGGGCCGGCAGCGGCGGGCAGGGCCAGGCTGCTCAAGCCAGGCAGAGGACGGAAGTGGCTGCACGGAGGCAGCCCCGGGGGAACGCAAGGGGCTGCACGCCGTGGCTGTGGGTGCACAGGGCAGAACAACCTGAGCCCTCCATAAAACAGCAAGGTTGATGTGCTCTCGGGGGAAGGGTGCACACCCCCATCCCTGAAAACCAGCGGAAAGTTTTCAGGGGAAGAGAGGCGGGGCTCAGGCACAGCCGCCATATCCTCCGCGCTGAGCACTCAGGCGGGGGCGGGAGAGAAACCTGCATCCGCACTGAAGGGCTTAGCAGCCTCAAAGGCCAGACTGAGACTGGCCTGCAGCCCGGGGCAGATAGGATCCTTCCATCCTGCTCCCTCAGAGAACTTGCTCCACAAAGATAAACAAGGAGCTGGGTTTTGGCTCGGAGCAGGGACAGGGCTGTCCCTTGGTCTTCCCCGAGCCCACCCGCGGAGCGCTGACCAGGGCTGAGCGCGCAGCCGCACAGAGCAGCGGAGCTACCGGCGGCGGCGCAGGTAGAGCGAGAGCGGCCCCCCGCCTTTCGGGCAGGAACACAGCCCCTGACCGAGGTGCTGGGAGGGGGCACGAACCGCCCTCCTACCTGGCCAGTCTGCAACATCTGACTGCGGCATCCGGAGGGGCAATGATCCGCCCGCCCACAGCAGAGGAGCACAGCACCTGACCCAGTGTTAGGAGGAGGCATGATCTGCTTGCCGACAGGTGCTGGGAGCAGCACAGGAGAGAGCGCCAACGGAGGGCCTCTGAAAACAGCAAGCTGAGCTTCCAAAACAGGATGAAGACAGAAAGACTTCACATTAAAAGCACACAGACTCCAGGAGAACACCGACAAACCCACCCCCCCCCTTTTTTTTTAATCTGTTTTTACCTGTTCTATTTCCTATTACTCTCTTAATCTTTACTTCTTAATTCATTTCTATTTCTCTTGGGTTTTGATGTCCTGTTATTGATTAGACACAGGTTTCAAATACATCTATTCATCTCCCCCCCTTTTTTTGTAAAGGTTTCAAAAGGACGTCTCAACCCGATTAATACTCTGCTTCAACTCACTCTTCTATTATTCATTATACACTGTTTTCAAACCCTATTTCTCCCTTCTTTTAAAATTCTTTCTCTCTCTCTCTTATTTTTTTTTCTTTTTTTCCTAAGTTCTATTCCTAAATAGGCATCAGATAGATAAAATCCTTAAGGACCAAAATAAACAACTGATACTTCATAAACCACAGTGCCAAAGAGGTATGAGCAAGATGAAAAAGCAGAAAAACCTTTCCCAATTTAAAGAACAAGAGAAATCCCCTGAAAGAAAGATGAATGAAATAGACATCGATAGCCTACTAGATCAAGATTTCAAAAAAGGAGTGATCGAATTACTGAAGGAATTAAAAGAGAGAGTGTTTAGAGATATAAAATATGTCAAAAATGAAATTGAAACTATAAAGAAGAGCCAAGTAGAATGGGTAAACTCATTGACAGAGATGAGGAATGATCTAATAGCTGTGCAAAGCCGACTAGATAATGCAGAGGAACGAATTAGTGATCTAGAAGACAGGGCAATAGAAAGCACCCATTCAGAAGAACTAGAACAGAAGCAAATAAAAAATAATGAAAATAGAATAAGGGACCTATGGGATAATATAAAGCATCCCAATCTTTGCATAATAGGGGTCCCAGAAGGAGATGAAAGATCAAAGGGGATTGAAAAGGTTTTTGAAGAAATCATGACTGAAAACTTTCCAAACTTAAAGAAGGAATCAGATATTCAAGTACAGGAAGCTCAGAGGGTCCCAAACAGGAAGAACCCAAAGAGACCCACACCAAGACATATCATAATCAAGATGGCCAGAGTCAAGGATAAAGAAATGATTCTAAAGGCAGCAAGAGAAAAGCAAAGAGTAAGCTACAAGGGAACCCCCATAAGGCTCTCAGCTGATTTCTCTACAGAAACACTACAGGCCAGAAGGGAGTGGCAAGATATATTCAAAGCCCTGAATGAAAAAAAGATGCAGCCTAGGATCCTTTATCTGGCAAGGCTATCCTTGAGGATATAAGAAGAAATAAAGAGTTTCACAGACAAAAAAAAGCTGCAGGAGTTTAGCAACACTAAACCCATGCGAAAAGAAATATTGAAAGGGCTATTCTAAATAGAAAAGCAGCAGGATGCTACAGAAATGAGAAACACACAACTGGAAAGGTGATAACTCATGAATTACAAATAAAGTAAACATGAAATTATAAAAGAAGACATACAAATCACTGAGAGTGGGAGAGGGAGGCAGGGAAATATAGAATATTTTTTTCTTTCTTTTTTAAATTTTTTTAACAGTAGGATGGGTTTGAGATCATGTTACTATCAGTTTAATAAAAACAGTTATAGTAATGGGTCGATAGATTTACAAAAAAGGGTAACCACAAGCCAAAAATTTACAAAGGAGTCACAAAAATTAAATAAAATCCATGATAATACAAAGGAAAATTACCAAACCACAAAAGGAAGAAGAAAGGAACAAAGATGATATACCAATTCAACTGCAAAGATAAGTTCAAAATGGTAATAAACACACATCTATCATTAATTACTGTAAATGTTAATGGACTAAATGCTCCAGTCAAAAGACACAGAGTGGCAGACTGGATAATAAAGCAAGAACCTTCAATATGCTGCATACAAGAGACCCACTTTAGGGAAAAGGACACATATAGATTGAGAGTGAAAGAATGGAAAAGGATATTCCATGCAAATGGAAAAGCCAAAGAAGCAGGTGTTGCAGTACTGATTTCAGACAAAATAGACTTTAAAACAAAGGCCATAAAGAAAGATAAAGAAGGGCATTTTTAATGATTAAAGGAGTGATACAAGATTAGGATATTACACTCGTTAATATATATGCAACCAATATAGGAGCACCTAAGTACATACAAGAATTACTAACAGAGATAAAGGGGGATATTGATGGGAATACAATCATATTTGGAGATTTTAACACTGCATTAACATCACTAGACAGATCTTCCAGACAGAAAATAAACAAGGCAACAGACAAATTAAATACTACAATAGAAAAACTAGATTTGGTGGATATTTTCAGAGCATTACACCCCCAAAAAATAAGATATAAATTCTTTTCAAGTGCACATGGAACATTTTCCAGGATCGATCATGTACTTGGGCACAATAGAAACCTCAACAATTTTAAGAAGATAGAAATTATCTCAAGCATCTTTACTGACCACAATGCCATGAAACTGGAAATCAACAACAGAGAAACAAAGGAGAAAAAAAGGAAAGCATGGAGATTAAACAATATGTTATTGAAAAAACAATGGATCAATGAGGAAATCAAAGCTGAAATTAAAAAAATACCTTGAGACAAATGATAATGAAAGCACAACCACTCAAAACCTATGGGACACAGCAAAGGCAGTACTAAGAGGGAAGTTTATAGCGATACAGGCCTTCCTCAAAAAAGAAGAACAATCTCAAATAAACAATTTAACCCACCACCTGAATGAAGTAGAAAAAGAAGAACAAAAAGCCCCAAAAAGCAGCAGAATGAAGGAAATAATAAAGATCAGAGGGGAATTAAATACAATAGAGATTAACAAGACCATAGAATGAATCAACCAAACCAAAAGCTGGTTTTTTGAAAAAGTAAATAAAATCGACAAACCTCTGGCCAAACTACACAGAAGAAAAAAGAGAGAGAACAAATTAGCAAAATAAGAAAGGGAAATGGAGAAATTACAACAAACAAAATAGAAATACAGAATATCATATGAGAATATTATGAAAAACTATATGGAACCAAACTGGATGACCTAGAGGAGATGGACAAGTTTCTGGAAACATACTGTCCACCAAAACTGAATCAAGAAGAATCTGAACACTTGAACAGTCTGACCACTAGAAAGGAAATAGAAATAGCTATTCAAAACCTCCCTACAAATAAAAGTCCAGGTCCGGACGGCTTCACCCGGGAATTCTACCAAACATACAGAGAAGAACTCATACCAGTCCTTCTCAAACTCTTCCAGACGATTGAAAAGGACGGAATACTCCCAAACTCATTCTATTAAGCCACCATCACCCTGATACCAAAACCAGGCAAAGACACTACAAAAAAAGAGAATTATAGGCCAATATCACTGATGAACATAGACGCCAAAATCCTCACCAAAATTTTAGCAAATAGAATCCAACAACACATAAAAAAGATTATACATCATGACCAAGTGGGGTTCATCCCAGGGACACAAGGCTGGTTCAACATATGCAAATCAATCAATGTAATACATCACATCAACAAGAGAAAGGACAAAAACCACATGATCATCTCAATCGATGCGAAAAAAGCATTTGATAAAATTCAACACCCATTTATGATAAAAACTCTCGCCAATGTGAGTATAGAGGGAACATATCTCAACATAATAAAAGCTATATATGACGAACCTACAGCCAGCATAGTACTCAACGGTGAAAAACTCAAAGGCTTCCCACTAAAATCTGGGACAAGACAAGGATGCCCACTATCACCACTCCTATTCAACATAGTCCTGGAAGTCCTAGCCACAGCAGTCAGGCAAGAGAAAGAAATAAAAGGGATCCAAATTGGAAAAGAAGAGGTAAAAGTGTCATTATATGCTGATGACATGTTACTATATATAGAAAACACTAAAATGTCCACACAAAAGCTATTAGAGCTGATTGAAGAATTCAGCAAGGTAGCAGGTTACAAAATTAACGTTCAAAAATCAGTTGCATTTCTTTACACTAATGCTAAATCAACAGAAGAAGAAAGTAAAGAAACAATCCCCTTTAAAATAGCACCCAAAGTAATAAAATATCTGGGAATAAATCTAACCAAGGAGGTGAAAGAATTATACACAGAAAACTATAAACCATTGATGAAGGAAATTAAAGAAGACTGAAAAATGGAAAGATATTCCATCCTTTTGGATTGGAAGAATCAATATTGTTAAAATGGTCACACTGCCCAAGGCAATCTACAGATTTAATGCTATCCCTATCCAATTACCCAGGACATATTTCACAGAACTAGAACAAATTATAATAAAATTCGTATGGAACCATCAAAGACCTAGAATTGCCAAAGCATTACTGAAGAAAAAGAAAGAGGCTGGAGGAATAACTCTCCCAGACTTCAGAAAATACTATAGAGCTACAGTCATCAAGACAGCATGGTATTGGTACATAAACAGACATATAGACCAATGGAACAGAATAGAGAGCCCAGAAATGAACCCACAAACTTTTGGTCAAGTAATCTTCGACAAAGGAGGCAAGAATATACAATGGAATAAAGACACTCTCTTCAGCAAGTGGTGTTGGGAAAACTGGACAGCAGCATGTAAAACAATGAAGCTAGAACACTCCCTTACACCATACACAAAAATCAACTCAAAATGGATTAAAGACTTAAACATAAAACAAGATACAATAAACCTCCTAGAAGAAAACATAGGCAAAACATTATCTGACATACATTTCAAAAATTTTCTCCTAGAAGAAATAAAAGCAAGAATAAACAAATGGGACCTAATGAAACTTACAAGCTTCTGCACAGCAAAGGAAACCAGAAATAAAACAAGAAGTAAACCTACGGAATGGGAGAAAATTTTTGCAAGTGAAACCAACAAAGGCTTGATCTCCAGAATATATAAGCAGCTCTTAGGACTCAATAAGAAAAAGTAAACATCCCAATCCAAAAATGGGCAGAAGACCTAAACAAGCAATTCTCCAAGTAAGACATACAAATGATCAAAAAGCACATGAAAAAATGCTCAATATCACTAATTATCAGAGAAATGCAAATCAAAACTACAATGAGGTATCACCTCACACCAGTCAGAATGGCTGTCATTCAAAAATCCACAAATGACAAATGCTGGAGAGGCTGTGGAGAAAGGGGAACCCTCCTACACTGCTGGTGGGAATGCAGTTTGGTACAGCCACTATGGAAAACATTGTGGAGATTCCTCAAAAGACTAGGAATATACTTATCATATGACCCAGGAATCCCACTCCTGGGCTTGTATCCAGAAGGAAATCTACTTCAGGATGACACCTGCACCCCAATGTTCATAGCAGCACTATTTACAATAGCCAAAACATGGAAACAGCCTAAATGTCCATCAACAGGTGACTGGATAACGAAGATGTGTTATATTTATACAATGGAATACTACTCAGCCATAAAAGCCGACAACATAATGCCATTTGCAGCAACATGGATGCTCCTGGAGAATGTCATTCTAAGTGAAGTAAGCCAGAAAGAGAAAGAAAAATACCATATGAGATCGCTCATGTGTGGAATCTAAAAAACAAAAACATAAACAAACAAACAAAAACAAAGCGTAAATAAAGGACAGAAATAGACTCACAGAGAATACAGACTTGTGGTTACCAGGAGGGTGGAGGGTGGGAAGGGATAGACTGGGATTTCAAAATTGTAGAATAGACTACACTGTATAACACAAGGAAATATACACAAAATGTTATGATAACTCACAGAGAAAAAAATGTGACAATGAGTGTGTATATGTCCATGAATAGCTGAAAAATTGTGCTGAACACTGGAATTTGACACAACATTGTAAAATGATTATAAATCAATAAAAATTTAAAAAAAAACATTAAAAATGCTTGGTTGTTAAAATGTGTTTGAACTTAGGAGATCAGCAACTTAAAATACCCCTGTGTGTATATATAGATTGCCATATGTAAACCTTAAGGTAACCACAAACCAAAAATCTTTAAGAAATATATAAACAAAAGATACATGAATCCAAGCATAGCACTAAATATAGTCATCAAATAACAAGAGAAGAGAGTAAAAGAAGAATAAAGGACCAAAAAAGAATTATAAACAACCCAAAACCAATTAATAAAATGGCAGTAAGTACATACTTATCAATAATTTCAGTGGCCATGGTGGCAGATTAGAAAGATGCTCTTAGCTCACCCTTCCCCCCAAATACACCAAGAGAGATATCCACAGACCCACACATTCACTCAGAATACTTGCTGAACTTTGGCGGAATATCATCTTTTTTAAAAGATAAAATTTGCCACAAATCTTGTAGGAGAAAAGGAAAAAACAAAGAAGAAAAATGAAATTAGTGTGGCCGGTCCCATGGGGACAGGCAAAGGAGGAATAATGTTCATAATGCTGGATCTCTCCCTCTCCAATGGAGAGGTCAGCAGGATAGAGGGGAACCTCCAAGGCTTGGAATTGTACAGAACAGAACTTGACTGACAGAACTAAGTTAAATGAGCACAGAGAGTCACTGTGACTCCCAGCCCTAGATGTGAACTGATGAGGGTGGGACAGGACAGGCTGCTCGAGCCAGGTGAAGGACTTGGACTGAATGTACAGAGGCAAAATCAGGGGACTGGTGTGTGCTATATGCCATGGCTGGGAGAGTATACAGAACAGAACAGGCTGGGTCCCCCATTTGAAAAAAAAAAAAGCAACACTGCTGGTGTATGCTAGGGGAGGGGCACAGTAGCTTTTTTCTCCATAGATCCTTGGTACCATTGCTGACTTGTTCTCCTGAGAAGAAAGGTGGGGATCAGCCACAGCCACCATATTCACTGGTGGGAACCTCCCAATCAGAGTTGGGGTTGAAACCTGAATCTGTACACAGGGGTTCTGCAATCTCAAAAGTGGGACTGATATTTATGTACAGCCCCAGGCAGAGGGGTCTTTCTGCTCCAGTGCCTTTGTGGGCCTGCATTTCTAGGTCAAATGAGCAAGGAGGGGAGTTCTGACACACAGTGGGGGGAAGGGCTGTTGTGACCATTTTCTGGGAGCCCACCTACCATGCCTAGATGCAGCACTGGGAGCCGTACTGACCTGGTGGCACTATCAGTGGGCCTCTGGAATAAGCAAGCAGATTTCACACAGGGAGTGCAGGACCGGCATTTGGCTCTGGGAATGGTTCTGATCCAGTAGTGTGCCACAATCCAGGTGTTTGACCCAGAAATTAATGTAAATGCACTGGTAGTTCTGAGGGCAGAGAACCTAGGGGACAGAAGAGTAGCACACTAACATTTCTGCAGCCAAAGTGAGGACATGAACAGAGTCAACAAAGGGTACTTAAGGCATTTGATCCCCACCTACTAAGCACTGCAGCTCAGAAACAAATTCAGAAGCCTCCATTCCAACAAAGATGAACAGACCCAGCCCCTCTCATGGCTGTGACACTCACAGAACAAAAAGGAGGCCCCACTCAACAGCCAGAGCAGGCTCTGGTCACAACATTGGCCAAACTGACAAAGTGATAACAGCCAACACACATGGAAGAAAGATGTAGCAACCATTTATAATAAGAATATTCCTCAAAACAAAAGTATTAGATGCACATAGTCTACACAAGAATGCTCCTACTTTCAATAAAAACAAACAAAAACACCCAGTTCTTTAAGACCCCAGTAGATAACTGATACTTTCAATCCATAGAGACAGAGAAATATAAGTAAAATGAGGAAGCAGAGGAACCACTCCCAATTAAAAGAACAAGAGAAGTCTCCAGAAAAAATGATCAGTGAAATAGACCTTGATGATCTACTGGATCAAGACGTCAAAAAGGGAGTAATCAAAGCACTGAAGGAACTAAAAGAGGCAATGAACAGACACAGATAATATTTTGAAAAGGAAATTGAAACTATAAGGAGGAGCCAATTAAAAACAGAATACTCAATGGCAGAGATAAGAACCTAGCTAAAGGTTGTCAAAAGCGGACTAGACAATGATGAGGAAGAAATAAGTGACTTAGAAGACAGGATAACAGAAATCACCCAATCAGAACAACAGACAGAAATGCAAATAAAAACCAATGAAAGCAATATAAGAGACCTATCAGATAAAATAAAGTGTGATAACATACACATAATAAGTGTTCCAGAAAAAGAAAAAAAATAGCAAAGGGGATTGAAAAGGTATTTGAAGAAATCATGACTGAAATCCAAAATCTAAAGAAGGAATCCGATATCCAAGTACAGGAAGCACAGAGGGTTCCCAATTAGAAGAACCCAAATAGACCTACACCAAGACATATTATAATTAAGATGGCCAAGGTTAAAAATAAAGAAACAATTCTAAAGGCTGCAAGAGAAAAACAAAGAGTTAGTTACAAGGGAACCTCTATAAAGCTTTCAGCTGATTTCTTTACACAAACACTACAGGCCAGAAGGGAGTAGTAAGATATAGTCAAAGTCCTGAATGAGAAAAAGCTGCAACATAGGATAGTTTATACAGAAAGGCTATCCTTTAGAATAGGAGAGATAAAGAATTACAAAGACTACCAAAAATTAAATGAATTCAGCATTACTAAAACTATGCTAAAATAAATATTAAAAAGTCTA
Source organism: Camelus ferus (assembly GCF_009834535.1). Classification (NCBI taxonomy): domain Eukaryota; kingdom Metazoa; phylum Chordata; class Mammalia; order Artiodactyla; family Camelidae; genus Camelus; species Camelus ferus. The sequence continues at coordinate 53,028,415 of NC_045732.1, forward strand.
CTCTAGATATAAAATAAGCAGGATCCTATAGAAAGGAGAACACCATAATTGGAAAGGCGATAGCTACAGTGAGTTGCAACAGAATAAACATGACGATGTGAAAGAGGACATAAAAATCATTAAAGGTGAGAGAGGGAAGCAAGAAAATAGAGATTTTTATTTCCATTTTTTGTTCTTTTTAGGATGTGCTTGAGCTTATATGATTATCAGTTTAAAGCAAATAGATACAGTAATGGGTTAATATACATAAAAATAGGGTAACCACAAGTCAAAAGCACACAATATAGTCACAAAAAACAAAAAGAAACCAAGCTAATTCAAAACAAAACTATAAAACCATAAAAAGAAAAAGAAAAAGTGATGAACAAAGAGGAAATTCCAAATCAAGTGGAAATCTAAGTTCCAAATGGCAATAAACACATATCTATCAATAATTATCATAAATGTCAATGGGCTAAATGCTCCAATCTGAAGACAAAAATAGGCAGACCAGATAATAAAACAAGAACTTACAGTATGCTGCATACAAGAGACTCATTTTAGTGACACACATGGATTGAAAGTGAGAGGATGGAAAAAGATACTTCTTGCAAATGGAAATAACAAGAAAACAGGAGTATCAATACTGATTTCAGACAAAATAGGCTTTAAAACAAAGGCCATAAAGAAAGATAATGGAGGACACAATATAATGATTAAAGGAGTAATACAAGATGAGGTTAGCATATATGCACCTATTATAGGAGTACTTAAATAAAATAAAGTAAATGTTAAGAGATATAAAGAGAGAAAGTGATAGGAATACAATCATAGTAGGAGAATATAACACCCCATTAACATCAGAGGACTAATCTTCCAGACAGAAAATCAGTAAGGCAACAGAGAAACTAAATGACACAAAAGAACAGTTGGATTTGGTTGATATATTTAAGACATTACATACCTCCAAAATAGAATAGAAATTCTTTTCAAATGTGCATGGAACATTCTCTAGGATAGATCATGTACTTGGGCACAAAAGAAGCCTCAACAAATCTAAGATGATAAAATTTATTTCAAGCATCTTTTCTGACCACAATTCCATGAAACTGGAAATGAACAGCAGGAATAGAAGGAGGAAAAAAAAGCATGGAGATTAAACAATATGTTACTAAAAAACCAATGAGTTAATGATGAAATCAAAGAAGAAATTAAAAAATACCTTGAGACAAAGGACAATGAAAACACAATCACACAAACTCTATGAGATGCAGCAAAGGCAATCTTAAGAGGGACGTTAATAGTGATACAGGACTTCCTCAAAAAAGTACAATCTCAGATAAACAATCTGACCTACCATCTAAAAGAATTAGAAAAAGAACAAACAAAGCCAAAAGTCAGTAGAAGGAAGGAAGAATAAAGATCAGGAAGGAAATAAATAGAATAGAGATTTAAAAAAATAAAAAAAAAATCAATAAAACCATGAGCGGGTTCTTTGACAAAGTAAACAAAATTAACACATCTCTGGCTAGACTTACCAAGAAGAAAAAAGATAGAACACAAACAAAATAAGGAAGGAAAATGGAGAAATTACAACGAGTACCATAGAAATACAAATTATCAACAGAGCATACTATGAGCAATTATATGGAAACAAATTGGACAACCTAGAAGAAATGGACAAGTTTCTAAAAACATACAGTCCACCAGACTGAATCAAGAAGAAACAGAACACATGAACAGACTGATCACTAGAACTAAAATAGTATTAGCAATTAAAAAAAAAAAAGAAAAAAAAACTCCCTGCAAAAAATGTTCAGCGCCAGATGGCTTTACTGGGGAATTCTACCAAACATACAAAGAACTTACACCAGTCAATCTCAAACTCTTCCAAAAGATTAGACAGGAGTGAGTACTCCCAAACTCATTCTCTGAAGCCACCATCAACCTGATATCAAAAGCAGACAAAGACACTACCAAAAAAGAAAATTATAGAACAATATCACTGATGAATATAGATGCAAAAATCCTCAAGAAAATATTAACAAACAGAATCCAACAGCAGATAAAAAAGATCATACACCATGATCAATTCGGATTTATCCCAGGGATACAAGGATGGTCCAAAATATGCAAATCAATCAGTGTGATATACTACAACCACAAAAGAAAGGACAAAAACCACATGACCATCTCAATAGATGAATAAACAGCATTTAATAAATTTCAACACCCATTTATGATAAAAATTCTTACCAAAGTGGGTACAAAGGGAACATACTTTAAAATAACAAAAGCTACTTATAACAAACCCACAGGCAGTATAATACTCAATGGTGAAAAACTGAAAGACTTCCCACTGCAATCTGGAACAAGAAAACATGCCCACTCTCAGCACTTCTATTCAACATAGACTTGGAAATCCTAACCACACCAATCAGGCAAGAAAAAGAAATAAAAAGAATCCAATTTGGAAGATAAAAGGTAAAATTGTCACTGTATGCAGATGGCATGATACTATATATAGAAAACCCTGAAAGATACACACACATACACACACACACACAGACAAAAACTACTAGAAGGGATACAATAATTCAACAAGGTAGCAGGATACACTTCTTTACACTAACAATGAGTTACCAGGAAAAGAAAGTAAAGAAACAATCTCTTTTAAAATTGCATCCAAAACAATAAAACACTTAGGAATAAATCTGACTAAAAAGTTAAAAGACTCATACATGGAGAACTACAAAACATTGTTTAAGGAAATTAAAGATGACTGAAAGAAATGGAAAGATATCCCATTCTCTTGTATTGGAAGAATCAATATGATTAAAATGGCTATACTGCCAAAGGCAATCTACAGATTTAACGTGATCCCTATCAAATTACCCAGGACAATTTTTACAGAACTAGAACAAATAATCGTAAAATTTATATGGCATCACAAAAGACCCAGAATTGCCAAAGCAATATTGAAGACAAAGAACGAAGCTGGAGGAATAACCCTCCCAGACTACAGACAATACTGCAGAGCTACAGTAATCAAACAGCATGTTACTGGCATAAAAACAGATGTATGGATCAATGGAACAGAATTGAGAGCCCAGAAATAAACCCACAGACCTATGGTCAATTAATCTTTGACAAAGGGGGCAAGACTATACAATGAAGAAAAGACAGTCTCTTTAACAAATGGTGTTGGGAAAACTGGAGAGCAGAATGTAAATCAGTGAAGTTAGAACACTCCCTCACTCCATACACAAAAGTAAACCCCAAAATAGCTGAAAGACTTAACTATAAGACAAGACATGATAAATTTCCTAGAAGGAAACATAGGCAAAACATTCTCTGATCTAAATCTTAGCAACGTTATCCTAGAGCAGTCTTCCCAGGCAATGGAATTAAGAGCAAAATTAAAGAAATGGGACATAATGTTTGAGCACAGCAAAGGAAACCATAATCAAAACAAAATGACAACATATGGAATGGGAGAAAATATGTGCAAGTGATGCAAATGACAAAGGCTTAATTTCCAGAAGATATAAACAGCTCATACAACTTAATAACAACCACACACACACACACACACACACAAAGAAAAAAATGAGCAGAGCATCTAAACAAGCAGTTCTCCAATGAAGACATACAAATGGCCAATAGGCACATGAAAAATCCAGCAATCCCACTCCTGGGTATATATCCAGAGGGAACTGTAATTTGAAAAGATACATGTGCCCTAATGTTCATAGCAGCACTATTTACAATAACCAAACATGGATGCAACCTAAATATCCATCAATAGAAAACTAGATAAAGATGTTTTGATATATTTATACAATGGAATACTACTCAGCCATAAAAAATAATTAAAATAATGCAATTTGCAGCAACATAGATGGACCCGGAGAATGTCATTCTAAGTGAAGCAAACCAGGAAGAGAAAGAAAAATACCGTAAGATATCACTCATATGTGGAATCTAAAAGAAAAGGACACCATGAAATTCATCTACAAAACAGAAACAGAGATGCAGACATAGTAAACAATTTTATGTTTACTGGGGAGAGGGGGTGGAAAGGGATATATTTGGGAGTTTGAGATTTATAAATGTTATCCAGTATATATAAAAATGATTTTAAAAAGTTTCTCTTGTATAGCACAGGGAACTATGTTTAATATCTTATAACAACCTTTAATGAAAAAAAAATGAAAGTGAATATATGTATGTATATGCATGACTGGTACATGGTGCTGTACACCAGAAGTTGACACATTGTAATTGACTGTAATTAAAAGAAAAGATTAGAACAGATACAAACAAAATAGAATAAAAAAAAGCAATTGAAAGAATAATAAAAATCAGAGCTAGTTCTTTGAAAAGATAAATAAAATTGCTAAACTTTTGCCAGAGTCATAAAGATAAAAAGATAGAGAACCCAAATCAATATAATTAGAAATGAATAAAAACAAATTTACAACTGAAACCACAGAAATACAAAGGATCATGTAACATTACTCTGAACAATTATATGCCAATAAGTTAGACAATATAGAAGTGAACAAATTCCTACAAATATACAATCTCCTAAAACTAAACCAGGAAGAAGCAGAAAATATAGAAAGACAAATTGCCAGTAATGAAACTGAACTAATAACAAAACAAAAAAATAAAACTTCCAATAAACAAAACTCCAGGACCAGATGGCTTCACAGGTTAACTTTACCAAACAGTTGGAGAATAGTTAACACATATCCTTCTCAAACTCTTCCAAAAAATTTCAGAGGATGGGATACCTCTGAATGCATTCTATGAGTATCAAAGTTACAACAAAACCAAAGTTAAAATGAAAATTACAGTCCAATATCACTGACAAACATAGGTGCAAAAATACCTTAACAAAATATTAGGAAACCAAATTTATAATACATTAAAATGATCATACACCATCATCAAGTAGGATTTATCCCAGGGATGGAAGTATGGTTCCCTATCCAGAAATCAACCATTGATATATACCATGTTAACAAAATAAAGTATATAAATCATATGATCATCTCAATAAATGGAGAAAAAAGATTTTGACAAAATTCAACATTTATTTATGAGAAAAAACTCTCAACAAAAAGGATATAGAAGAAATAAATATATCTCAACATAATACGGGCCGTATGTGACAAGCCTACAGTTAACATTATCTTCAACAGTGAAAAGCTGAAAGCATTTCCTTCAAGATCAGGAACAATACAAGGATATCCACTGACACAACTTTTATGCAAAATCATATTAGAAGTCCTAGTCACAGCAGTGAGGTAAGAAAAGAGATAAAATGAATCCAATTTGGCAAAAAGGAAGTAAAACTGGCACTGTTTGCAGATGACATTTACTTAGAAAATCCTAAAGACATGGCCAAGAATACTAGAACTCATCAATGAATTTAGTAAAGTTGTGGGACACAAAATTAATATACAGAAATCTGTTGCATTTCTATATGCTAACAACAAATTATCAGAAAGAGAAATTAAAAAAACAATCTGACTTACAATTGAATCAAGAAGAATAAATTTCAGTAAAGAGATAAATGATCTATTCTTGGAAAACTATGAGACACTGATGTAAGAAATTGAAGATGATACAGATGGAAGGATATGCAGTGCTCATGAATTGGAAGAAATACTATTGTTAAAATGATCATACTCCCCAGACAATCTACAGATTCAATATAATCCCTATCAAAATACCAATGACATTTTTCAGAAAACTAGAACAAATAATTCTAAATTTTTTATGGGAACACAAAATACCCCAAAATAGCCAAAATAATCTTAAGAAAGATCAAAACTGGAAATATCATGTTCCTTTATTTCAAACTATACTAAAAATCTGCAGTAATTAAAATAGTATGGTGCTGGTACATAAACAGACATATAGATCAAAGGCACAAATGAGAACATAGAAAAGTACCCACATTTATATGGTCAATCAATTTATGACAAAGAAGGCAAAAATATAAAATGGGAAAACACAGCCTCTATAATAAATGGTGTTGGGAAAACTGAACAGCTACATGTAAAAATTCAAACGGGGCTATTTCCTCATACCATATATAAAAATAAACTGAAAATGTATTAAAAACCTGAAATCGTAGTACAGCTAGAATAGAATATAGACAATATACTCTTTGACATTGGATTTGTTTTTTGGATATGTCTCCTCAGGCCAGAGAAACAAAAGCAATTATAAACAAAGAGACTACATCAAACTAAAAAGTTTTTACCAAGGGAAGTAAACAATTATAAGAACAAAAAAGACACCTACTGAATGGGAGAAGATACTGGCAAATGGTATATTTGATAAGGTTTTAATATCCAAAATTTAGAAAGAGCTCATGTGATTCAACTTCAAAAAACAAACAATCTGATTTTTAAAAATGAGGAAAGGAACTGAGTTGATATTTTTTCCAAAGAATACAGAGGATAGCCAATAAGTACATGAAAGGATGCTCAACATCACTAATCATCAGGAAAATGCAAATCAAAACCACAATTAGATATCACCTCACACTTGTCACAATCTACTATCAAAAAACAACTAATAATTAGTGTTGGTGAGGATTTCAGTAGAGGGAATCCTTGTGCACTGGTGGTGATGATGTATATAGGTGCAGTTATTAAGGAAAACAGTATCTAGATTCCTCAAAAAACTAAAAATACAACTACCATATGACCTAACAATTCCACTTCCTGGTTTTAGTCTGAAAAAATGAAAACACTAATTTATGAAGTTATATGCACCATGAGGTTCACTGCAGCATTATTTACAATTGCTGAGATATGGAAGCAACTTCCAGTGTCCATCAATGATGTATGGATAAAGAATATATAACATATATATTAGCCAGCTATAAAAAAAGAAATCTTGTAATTTGCAATGGAAGAAGGTATTATGCTAAGTGACATAAGTCAGAGAAAGGCAAATACTGTATGATTTCATTTATATGTGGAATCTTAAAAACAAAACAAATAAACAAACATAAAACTAAAACAGAATCATATATACAGAGAATAAACAGGTTGTTGCCAGAGGGAAGGGTGTTAGGGGAAGGAAAGAAATAGGTGAGGTAAATTATTAGTTACAAACTACCAGTTTCAAAATACATGATTCATATTTATGAAATGTACTATGTGGAGAATATAACCAATAACTATGTGATTTCTTAGTATGATGATTAGACTTGTGGTAATCATTTTGAAATATAAAGAAATATTGAATAACTATTTCATGAAACAAGAACTAACATAGTGTTGTAGGTCAATTATACTTCAAAAACAAACAAACTCATAGAAAAATGGATCAAATTTGTGAAAGATGTTACTTTGAAATTTAAAAACAAATTTAAAGTAACAGATATCAACACACTTGAAAATATTAGTTGCAAATAACTTGAGCAGGATAGAATCGGTGTGCCCAGCAGGGACAGTATTGCATTTCATTATATGTTGGTCAATAGTTTGACACAGATGTGCTTTCAAAATCAATAAAGAGATCAGTAAGTTCGTACACTTTATCAGCTGGATATTAACTCATAGGATGGACATATAACAATTTTTGTATTGATAGATATTCAATTTCTTGTGTTTACTTCTTACCATTTATCTTTAATTCCTAGAATAGAGACAGGTGAATGATAGGGTTCAACAAATGCATTTGAATGAAGAAGTAAATAAATTAATGAATAACTAGTGTTTTAAGTCTGTATGTTAGATTCCACATAAAGGAAGTTCACAGCCAAAACATTTAATTTCCTTTATATTTAAAAGTTTTATTTGTTTTAATAATTTGTCAAAGTAATACATAAATAGGGTTTAAAATCAAGTTTGTAGTATCAAATAATTCTACTATTGATCCCAATGCAAATATTAGAAAAAATTTTAATTCTTTTAAATTTTCTTTTTTCAAATTTTTACTTCACTCCATATTATCAAATAGTGTGCTTAAATATTTCTTGATGCCTTCATTTTCATCAACGTCTTTTGACTCGCTGTTATACCTAATGAAAATTTCACTTTCTCTCCCTTTTCCCCTTTGAATATTGCATTATCACTCTTTTTTTAAAATATTCTCTTGGTTAATTTACAATTAAAATGTATTTAGAATTTTATTTCTGATCTTATCAATTATAGAGAATATTTATTTTCTTTTTATTTTGTAAGATAAATATATGAACACCCTTACCTTTTCTTTCTACCTCTTTTCCTTTTCTACCTTTGAATTTCTCTTACATATATATTTTTTAAATTTTACATTAGTTAATATTTAAATCATGGACATTCTCTCCTATAATCAAAATTGGATTTTTATTCCTTGTTTCAGGATAATTCTAAAAAGTTTGAAATCAATGGAGTGTTAAATAATTAAACTATGTAAAATTTATTCACTGCACAGCCAACAGGGTATATCCTATTGCATTTACTCAGTTTATAGCTCTTTGTTTTCTTTTTTGTTAATAATTGCTTCTTCTCTCTTCAACTTGATAGGCTTATTACCATTTCTTAGTTACTCTTTTTCTCACCTAATTTCATTCTTTGACAAATTTGACCTCCTTCTCCAATTTTGACTGATCTCCAGGCCTCCTGCCATCTTTAGACCTTACATCAATAGTCTCCTGGGTCAATCTATGTTTCCTTTATTCTATGCTTTACCAAATAATTTTTCTGAGGCACATTTTTCAAGTATCTGATAGAAAATGGTTGAATACATGGGAGAAAATTTCTGTCTATATATTGTTATTCCCTCATCCTTGATTGACAATTTGGTCTGAGATAAAATTCTAGAATGTAAGTTATTTTCTTTCAGAAGTTTGAAGGCATTTATTCATTTTGTTCTAGTGTTCAGTGTTGCTAATGAGAAGTCTTATATTATTCTTAAAATTTGATCTTAGTTGAGGATCTTTGTTTTATTTTTTCAATGATTTTTCTGATCTTCTTCTTATACTTATCTTCTGAAAAAGTGCAGCGTTTAACAATTTTTTAATGATATTCCAAACATTTTTGGTAGATTTCATTCTAGAAATTCATTTATTTTAGAGGCAAAATTTTTCTTGTGTTATTTCTTTGATAATTTCATTGTTTGTTTAATTAGTGCATTTTTAGGTATCCTTAAATTATAGATTTTTTCACTCATACGAGCTTGAGTAGTTCTGACTTTCTCATCAGAACCTATTTCCTTGTTATAAAGAATATACATTTTTAAACCTCCCTGAATTTAATAGTTAATATAATTTAAACATTCTATTCTTTTTTGTACATTATATTTATTCAAAGGTCTCTCAGGAGGGATATTAGTTATTATGCTGAACCACCAATAATTCCAGAATATGGAGTATTTTTCCAAGTTTTTTCCTTAAATGAAGCTCCCTTTTATTTTTTATTTTATCTTTTGATATAATTTAAAATGTGATAAAGCTACAGAAATGTAAGCAAATCATTTAGAAATCATATCCATGTAATCAACATCCTAAGTAAAAAATAGAACAATATTAGTACCTCAGAAAACTTTCAATGCATTCTCCCAGTCATCTCCTGTTGGAGTTATTACTATCCTGTATTATACTAACTTAAATAACTTTCTCTAGTTTTTGATTTTCATATACCATACAGTGTGTATGACTTTTGTGTCTGTCATCTTTCAACATTATGCTTGTGAATTTCATGTTGTTGCATACAGCAATAGTTTCTTCATAATTACTCCTTTATAGCAATCATTGAATGAATAAACCACAATTTATTTGTACATTTTACTCTCTTTTATTGATGTATAGTTGATTTACAATACTATAATAGTTTCACGTGTACTAAATAATATTTAAGTATTTTCAAAAAATTTTACTCCATTAAAAGTCATTACAAGATAACTGTTATTAATTCCCTGTGCTATACAGTATATCTTTGTTGCTTTTCTACTTTATACATGGTAGATTGTATCTCTTAATCTCATACCCTTAATTTGCACCTCCCTCCTTTCCTCTCTCCTTTGGTAACCATGAGTTTGTTTTCTGTATCTGTGAGTTTCCTTCTGTTTGCATATAAATTCACTTGTCTATAATTTAGATTCCACATATAAGTGATACATAGAGTATTTGTCTTTAACTTATTTCACTAAGCATAATATTCTCTAGGTCCAACGATGTTGCTGCAAAATGGCAGAATTTTATTATTTTTATGGCTGAGTAATATTCCATTATATATAATATATAATGGAACCTCTAGGTCATTGTAATTAAAATATTTGGCTTTATTGGCACTGTCAAAATATTTTAAATAATACCAACTTTTACTTAAACAAGCAGTATATAATAGTCTAATTTCTCTACATTTTCAGGAGCACATAGTATTTTGAGTCTTAATTTTGTCATTCCAGGAAGAATATATTTGTATCTCATTTGCATTACTCTGATGGCTAATAAAGTTGAGCACCATATACTATGGTTATTGGCTATTTAATTGTCCTCTTTTATGAACTGTCTGTTCAAGACTTTTGCAGTATTCTATTGGGTTGTCAACCCTTTGCTTATTAAATTATATGGGTATTCATTTTATATTCAGAATATACACCTTTTGTCAGATATATACAGATTTAAAATATGTCTCTACCTTTTATCTTGCTTTTGTACCCTCTAAATAGTATCTTTTGATGAACAGAAGTGTTTACTTTTTCAAAAAAAATACAACTTTAATAATGTACAGTTTACATATCCTGAAATTCATCCATGTAAAATGTACACTTAATTGGTTTGTAGTATGTTCACAGTTGTGCAAATATTACAATTTATTTTATAATAGCTATATCATCCATGAAATAAGATCACATTATCTATTGCCTGTTGCTTTACCTTTCCCTGCAAATCCCAACCCTACACAACCACCAATCTACTTTCTGTGCCTTCTGTGCATATTTCATATAAATGGGATTATACAGTATGGGACTAGTTTCTTTCACAGCATAATTTTCAAGCTTCATGCATGTTGTAGCACATATCAACACCTTATTTTTGTTGCCAAATCATATTCAGCTGCATGGATATACCATATTCAATTTATCTATTCATTAGTTTATGCACATTTCAAGTTGTTTTCATTCTTTTGTCCATTATGAATAATCCTGCTATGCCCATATGTGTTCCAGCACTGTTTGTTAAAAAGACTATTTTTCCTGACTGAATCTTCTTGGCAACCTTACCAAAAATTAATTGGCAATAAATATGATGGTTTATTTCTGGGCACTCAGTTCTATTCCATTGACCTATATGTCTCTCATATGTCATTACCAAACTTCTCTGATTAATGTAGCTTTGTAGCAAGTTTGGAAATCAGGAAGAATATATTTTCCAATTTTTTTTCTTTTTCAAGATGGTTTTAGCTATTCTGAATTTTAATTTTTTAATTCTTTATATTAATTTTAGAATCAGCTTGCTAATATCTGCAAAGAAGCCAGCTGGGAGTTTGGGAAAGCCTGTACTGAATTTATAGACTAATGTGGTATTTATCATTACCTCAGCAATATTAAATCTTCCAATCCATAAACATGGAATGTCTTTCCATTTGGGGGGTCTTCTTTAATTTGTTTTAACCATATTTTATACTTTTTCAAAGTGTAAATTTTGCACTACTCTTGTTAAATTTATTCCTAAGTATTTTATTATTTTTGATGCTATTGAAAATGTAAATTTCTTTAATTTCCTTGTTGGACTGTTTAGTCTTGCTCTATAAAACAAAAATTACTTGTGTATATTAATCTTGTACCTTACCACATTATTGAACTTGTTTACTAAATATTTTTGGAGTATTCCTTATGGATTTCTACATACCTAATTATGTAGTATGCAAATAGGAATAGTTTCACTTGTTTCTTTCTAGTCTGGATGCATTTTGTTTCATATCCTTGCCTAATTGCTTTGGCTAGACTCTCCAGGCCAATCAAAAATAGATTGTTAAATTTCTGAGATAAAAAGAACTCTAGGAACAAGAAATAGCTAGCCAAATGAAACGTAAGAATGAGTAAATGATCTGGAAGTTAGAATAATGGAAATCATTCAATCAGAACAGAAGACAGAAAGACAAAACAATAACAAACAAACAAATCTGAAAGCAAAAAAATGAGATCTATGGGATAATATAAAATGTGCCAATATACACATAATAGAGAATTCTACAAGGAGAGGAGACAGAGAAGGGGATCAAAAATGTATTTGAAGAAATTATGGCTGAAAACTTCCCAAATCTAAAGAAGGAAACAGATATCCAGGTACAGGAAGCACAGAGGGTCCCAAACAAGATGAACTCAAACAGACCCACAAGAAGACATGCCATAATTAAATTGGCAACAGTTAAAGATAGAGAGGGAATCTTAAAGACAGTAAGAGAAAAACAGTCACTTACAAGAGAACTCCCATTAGGCAGTTAGCTGATTTCTCTGAAGAAACTTTACAGGACAGAAGGAAGTGGCATGATATATTCAAAGCCCTGAAAGGAAAAACAATGCAAACTAGGATACTCTACACAAAAATATTATTATTTAGTATATAAGGAGAGATAAAAACTTCTCATACAAGCAAAAATTAAAAAAAAAAATCAGCAATACTGAACCTACCCTAAAAGAAATGTTGGGATCTTCAAATGTGAAAGATGGAAAAATCTATAGAAAAGGGTAAATACCAAAAGAAAAGGCAACTATAGAGTAAGAGTTAAAAACCTCTTAAATAAGCCAATGCATAGGTTTAAAATCAAATAAACTGTAAAAGCAACTCTAACTACAATAAATAGTAAAGAAGTAAGCATGAAAATGTAAAATATGACATCAAAAATACAAAATGTGGACAAGGAGAGGAAAAATGTAGACCTTTTATAATGTGTTTGAATTTAAATGATTATCAGTTTAAAGCAAGTAGATACATTTACCAGTCAACATATATAAACTTTGTGGGAAAGAGGGGAGGGTATAGCTCAAGTGGTAGAGCGTATGCTTAGCATGCATGAGGTCCTGGGTTCAATCCCCAGTAGCCTCCCTAAAAATAAATAAATGAATAAACACAACTACCCCCTCAAAAAAACCCAATAAAAATAAAATAAACTCTATGGGAACCACAAAAAAATTTATAGTAAATACACAAAAACCTAAAAGAAGATACTCTATTACCAAAAAAAAAAAATCATCAAACCACAATGGGGAAAATAAAAAGAAGAAAAATGAACACAGAAGAACAACAAAAACAACTGGAAAAATGAATACAATGGCAACAAGTATATACCTATAAATAATTATTTATATGTCAGTAGGCTAAATGTTCCAATCAAAAGACATAGGGTGGCTGACTGACTAAGAAAAACAAGACCCTTCAATACATTTCCTACAAGAGACTCGCATTAGGGGGAAAGAGACAGACTGAAAGTGAGGGAATGTAAAAATATATTTTATGCAAATGGAAGCAAGAAAGCAGGGATAGCAATACCCATATCAGACAAAATAGAGCTTAAAACTAACTATAACAAAAGACAAATAAGAGTGTTATATAATGATAAATGGATCAATACAAAAAGAGGACATTACACATATTAACATATACAAACTCAATATAGGAGAACCTAAATATATAAAAATATTAGCATGCATAAAATGAGAAGTTGGCAATAACTCAACAAAAGTAGGAAACTTTAACAGCCCACTGACATTGACATCAATGGACAGATTATCCATACAGAAAATCAATAAGGCAATAGAGATCCTAAATGACACAATAGACCAATTGGAGTTATTTGATATCTACAGGACACCACACCCCCCCCCCCAAAAAAAGCAGAATACACTTTAATTTCAAATATGCATGTAATGTTCTCTAGGAGATATCACATGCTAGGTTACAAAACAAGCCTCAACAAATCTAAGAGGATAGAAATTATATCAAGCATCTTTTCCAAATACAAAGATATTAAACTAGAAATCAAGTACAGACAGAAAAATGGGAAAAGAACAGTCATGTGGGGACTAAACAACATGTTACTAAAAATAATGGGTCAATGATGAAATAAAAGAGAAAGTCAGAAAATACTTTGAGACAAATAAAAATGAAATTGCAGGTTTCCAAAATCTATGGGAGACAACAAAATCATTTCTAAGTGGGATCTTTGTAGCAATACAGGCCTTCCTTAAGAAAGAAGAAAAATCTCAAATAAACAATCTAAACTATCATCTAAAAATTAGAAAAAGAAAAAGAAAGCCCAAAATCAGTCTAAAGAAGGAAATAGTAAGATCAGAGAGGAAATAATAACATAGAGATCAAAAAATAATAAAGATATATGAAATCAAAATATGTTTTAAAAATACACAAAATTAACAAAACTTTAGTCTGGCTTACCAAGAAGAAAAGAGAAAGGACCCAAGTAAATAAAATAAGAAATGAAAGAGAAGAAATGACAATCAATACCACAGAGATACAAAAGATGATAAAACAATATTATTAACAGTTATATGCCTCCCCACAAAATAAATTGGACAACCTAGAAGAAATAGGCAAATTTCCAGAAACATACAGCTTTCCAAGACTGAGTCAACAAGGAACAGAACACTTGAACAAACAGATCACTGGACATGAAGTAGAATCTGAAAACAAACAAACAAACAAAAATGAATAAAACCTCCCTGCAAACAAAAATTTAGGACTGTAATGCTTCATTGGGAAATTCTACAGGTATGAACAGAAGAACTTATACCTACCCTTCTCAAACTATTCCAAACAACTGAATAGGAGGGGCCAATCCCAAGTTCATTCTGTGAGGCCACCATCACCCTGATAACAAAATCAGAAAAAGACACTATAAAAATAAAATTATAGGCCAATAGTTTGATGAATATAGATGAAAAATTACTCAAAAAATTAGCAAACCAAATCAAACAACACATAAAAAAGATTATATACCATGATCAATTTGGATTAATTCAGGGGTCACAAGGATGGTTCAACATACACAAATCAATCAACATGATAGACAACATTAACAAAGGAATGACAAAAACCACATAATTATCTCAGTAGATGAAGAAAAATCATTTGACAAAATTTAACATCCATTCATGATAAAAACTCTCACCAAAGTGTGTATAAAGAGAACATAAATCAACACAATAAAAGCCATTTATCACAAACACTTAGCCAACATAATTCTCAACAGTGTAGAACTGAAAACATTCTCACTAAATTCAGGAGAAAGACAAGGATGCCCACTCTTACCACTTCTACTTAATATAGTATTGGAAGTCTTAGCCACATCAATTAGACAAGAAAAATAAAAGAAAGATATACAAATTAGAAGGGAAGAAGTAAAACTGTCACTCTTGGCAGATGACATGCTTTATATAGAGAATGCTAATATCTCCCCATCAGGGAAAAAACCATTAGAACTAATGAATGAATTCAGCAAGGCTGCAGGATAGATTAGTATACATAAATCTGTTGTGTTACTATACACAAATAAGGAAATATCAGAAAGAAAGTGAAAATAAAAATCTGGTTTAAAATCACATTAAAATACATAAGAATAATCTTAAGGAGATGAAAAGTATATACTTTGAAAACTATAAGATAATAATGATGAAACTGAAGATGATTCAAAGAAATGGAAAGATATCCCACACTTTTGGGTTGAAAGAATTAATGCTGTCAAAATGGCCATATTACCCAAAGCAACCTACAGATATAATGCAATCCCTATCAAAATACCCATGACATTTTTCACAGAACTAGAACAAATAATCCTAAAATTTATATGAAACTAGAAAAGACCCAGAATTTCCAAAACAATTCTGAGGAAAAATAACAAAGCTGGAGGTTTAACCCTCCCAAACTTCATACTATATTTCAAAGCTACAGTAATCAAAACTGTATGGCATTGGCACAAAAATAGACATATGGATCAATGGAACAGAATAGAGAACCCATAATAAACCCACTCACCTACAGTTAGTTAATCTACAAGAAAGGAGACAAGAATATACAATATAGAAAAGACAGTCTTTTCAACAAGTCTTTCTGGGAAAACTGGACAGCCACATGTGAAGTAGTGAAATTAGAATAATTCTTCACACCATACACAAACATAAAGTGAAAATGTTTTAAAGACCTAAATGCAAGACCTGAAACAATAAAAATTCTAGAACAGAAAATAGGCCAAACACTCATGGACATAAATTGTAGAAATTTTTTTTGATTCATATTTTAAGGTAAAACAAAAAAAGTGAAAATTTTAAAAAAGGACCTAATTAACTTTAAAAGCTTTTGCATAGCAAAGGAAATCATCAGCAAAAGACATCCCAGGGAATGAGAGAAAATATTTGCAAGTGATGCAATCCACAAGCAGTTAATATTTAAAATATAAAAATATTTCATAGAACTCAATAAAAATACAAACAATCCAATAAAAAATGAGCGGAAGACTTGAATAAACATTTTTTGAAAGAAGACATACAAATGTGTAACAGGCACACCAAAGATTCTCAGCGTCCCTAATTATTAGAGTGATAGTAATCAAAACCACAATGAGGTATCACTTCACACTTCTCAGAATAGCTGTCATCAAAAAATCTAAAAATAACAAATATTGGAGAGGACATGGATAAAAGGGAACCCTCATATACTGTTGCTGGGAATGTTAAGCGGTGCGGTCAGTACGGAAAACTGTATGGAGGTTCTTCAAGTAGAAATACCATCTGATCCAGCAATTCTACTCCTGGGTATATATCTGAAAACAATGAAAACATTCAAAAAGATACATGCACCCCAATGTTCATAGCAGTAATATTTACAGTAGCAAACACTTGGAAGCAAACTAAGTGTCCATCAACAGATGATTGGATACAGAAATGGGATATATATATATATATATATATATATATATATATAGAGAGAGAGAGAGAGAGAGAGAGAGAGAGAGAGAGAGAGAGAGAGAGAGAGAGGAGAGAGGGAGAGAGAGAGAGAGAGAGAGAGGGAGAGGGAATAGAATATTACATAGCTATAGAAAAAAATGATATACTGCCATTTGCAGCAACATGGATGGCCCTATAGAATATTATACTTAGTGATTCAAGTCAGACAAAGACAAATACTGCATGATATCACAGATATGTTGAATCTACATAATAATACAGATAAATGTATATACAAAACAGAAGCAGACTCGCAGAAACAAACTTGTGGTTACCAAAGGGGAGAGGGAAGGCGGGAGGGACAAATTAGAAGTATGGGATTAATATACACAAACTATTTTATGTAAAATAGATAAGCAACAAGGATATACTGTATAGCATTGGGAATTATACCCATTATCTTATAATAACCGATAATAAAATATAATCTGCAAAAATACTGAATCATTATGCTGTACCCCTGAAATTAACATAGTATTTTAAATCAACTATACTAAAATAAGAAATAAATATTACAGATTTCACTTTAAAACTAAATAAATGCATACATACAAGAAGCTCATAGATACATAGGACAGATTAGAGGTTATTAGAGTTAGGGTGTGGACGTTAAGCAAAATGGGTGAATTGCCTTTGGGTTTTTTTAAATGTAAAAAAGAGAAAAATTCACCAAGAATTAAATTTAAAAACATTACCATTGGGGGAAATTGGGTAAAGTGTATATGGAGTATCTCAATATCATTTATTTTAACTGCATCTGAATCTCAATTATCTTTTTATAAAATAAGATTTAAAATGATACTAACAAATGAGAGAAAAATATGAGTTGTTAAGTTAAAAACAGTCAAATCATGTGAATAAATGGTTCACAATAAAGACTTATAAATATACTGAAATATGTTCAACTTCAATCATAATTTTAATAATCAAAATACAATGTCAGCACTTTTACTGATATAAAAAAATTTAGATGTTTATTGATGCTTAGCAAGAGTACAAATTGGTGAAAACTTTCTGGATAATAAATTTGTAATATTTAATAAAACAAATTCTCTTTGACCCAGATTTTTCATTGATAGCACTCCAAAAATAGATGCAATCACTCAATATCACTAATATTTTCAGAGATATTTATTGTAATACTGTTTACAATGGTATAAGGTGAAAAAATTTTCATCAATAAAGAATCAGTTGAATAGCATATGGTACATTCTTATAGTAGAATAATTTTCATCTTTTAAGAAGAATAAGATAGATATATATGTGCTACCATCGAAAGAGCTCCAAGACTCCAAGCTGTATTATTGATTGAAACATGCAAGTTGAAAGACAGTATTTAGATTATGAGTCTATTACTGTAGATTAAACTAAGATGATAAACAGATGAGAGGTAGATAATTAGACAGATAGATCAATAGATAGATATTGGCACTTTTTTTCCAGAAGCAATTAAAAGAAATTCTTAACAACTGCATTTACTTTGGGGTATGGGGTCAGGGTAGACAAGTGACTAATATTTTCATTTTCTACTATTTACAATCTTTTTATATTTTCTAACCATATATTTACTTGTATTGGTATTTTAATGTTAAAATGTGTTTCAATGATGAGATTATGTTTTTTTTCTTTATACATTTTGTATTAGAAAAAAATAAAATTTAATTACAACATAAAAGGCAAAATAACGGTAAAGTAGAAGGAATAAGATTTTAGGTGATACCTCACTTAGATTGTATATTGGCCAACATAGTTAACATTTCTGAACCTCAGTTTCTTCCATTTTGTTGAATGAGCACACTAATATCTAACTAGCTAGACTGATGACAAGCATAAAATTAAAATTACCAGTGTTTGCTCATTGCATAGTGGTATTATTACTGAGATAACACAGAGGCAGTGAGATATCAATGTTTTTGTCTTGTTATCAACTACATTTTCATAAACTCTTTTGCTACACTAATATACCTTATCCCATTCAGTATGCAGTCTAGCAGAAGAATCCAATATTGATCTTCCCAATTCAAATCACTGTAAAAAAACATTGCAACATGGTTGCAAGGAGGGGAGCAATAAACAAAGAGAAAGGAGAACATCACATAGTTTACTGTAGATATTAGGTGTGCTTAAAATCAAAAGTTATTCAAAAAGTGTGAATAAAGAATATACTCTTTTGTTTAAAGAATATAACAAAAAGTGAGAGACATGGGAGAAAGAGAAAATTCAAACTCTAAAATATCCTTTGGATGTCGGTTTAGATCAAAGTTTATCTAACTTAACACAAGAAATTTTAGTCCTTTAATGAGTCAAATATTTGTGCCATTGAATATTTACATACTTTTCTTTAGTTGAGATTTTGCTCTCATTTAAATTTGTCTGAGGTCTAATATTCATATTCATTCATAGCCTCTCAGCAAAGAGAATTATATTTTATTAAATGTTACAAATCTTTTGTAATAATCCAAATGTCATACCCATTTTCTCCAACACACTAAGTCTACTAGTCATGCCAGGAGAAAAAAAAATTAAATAATGGAAATATCTAAGTGAAAAATTGGGGCTGGTGTTCATTTACCGTAATTGTAAAGTTTAAAAAAAAACACATTACTTAAAACTTATAAAAGTGTCTGCCTCTCTAATAATTATTTATTTGAAAAATTAAAAATTGATACTTTTAAAAATCAAGGTGGTAATACTTTTAGTGGATATACCCAATGTTTGAAAGGATAGAGTGCAATCAGATTCTAAAACAGTATCAGTAAGATAATAAACAGTGTGAGCTGGCCTTGAGATGAGTTAAGGCCATGGGACCCAAGGCCACGACCACAGAGCATGTTTGTAGTATGCAGTAAATAATTGCTCCATGCATGCGTCGATTATATAAGATTTAGAACAAAGAAAATAGAAGCATGCATATGCTAGAGATATTCTGTAAGCCTAATGAACAAAGAAACTCAGACTGCGCATGTGCTGACAGGAAAACAGATAAAAGCAGGACAGGTGCATCATAGGCGCGCACCTTCCTGTGGCAATAAAGTGTTGTTAACCCCATGGTGTCTCTGGCTGAAGTCTGTCTGGCGGTATGGCAACTCCTCATGCATTTTTTCCTTTGGTCCGCTCACCTCCTAGAACCCCACGTCAGCCTCCTTTGGCTGACAAACAGGTACAGCAGTTTTAGGGTCATTTGGCAGTATAAATCACAAGCTTCATAATTTTACTATCAATTGGCCTAATCATTCTACTTACAAGATTTATCCTAAAGAAATAATCAGAGAAGTATAAATATATTTATGGTAAAGGATTTGGTTACAAAATTTGTAAAGTAGTAAAAAGGTGAAAATAACAAGAGAAGAATGCTTAAATAAATTGAATGGCATAGCATGCAATGATTAAAATTTTCAATGATATTTAATGAAAGTGAAGCAATTTTCGTGTATCATATAAAAAAGCAGAAAATAACCTATATATAATATAAGCTCTTAATAATAAACACAGATATATTTAAGCTGAATTAAAAAACCTGAAATAATACCAAAATTCTTACAACGGTTATTTTGTGGTTCTGGAATTACAAGAGATCCTTTTTACCTCTTTGCACTTTGCCAGTTTTATAATAAATATGTATAAAATTTAAAATTAGAAAAAAAGTTATTTAAAAAGACAATAACAGGGATAAGGCCAAGATGGCAGAGTAGTAGGATGCTGGTAGCTCACCCTCTCCCAAAAATACACCAAGACTCACATCCACAGACCCACTCAGCCAACCAGAGCACCTGCGGAACTCCGACAGAACATTGTCCTCTTCAAAAGACAAAGATGACAAAAATCTGGTAAGAGAAAGGAAAAAAAGAAAGACGAAAAGGCAAAGCAGTTCAGGACCAGTCCCGTGGGGAGGGAGTGGCAAAGGAGGCCTGGTGCTCGTTTGCTGGGTCTCCCCTCTCCATCTGAAAGGCCAGCAGGACAGAGGGGAAGCCTCTGAGGCTTGGATCTGTATGGAGCAGCCATTGATCACAGAACTAAGTTAAACGGGTATAGACGGTCCCTGCAACATCCAGCTTAAGACCCGAGCCGGGAGCTGGGGGCCAGGCCAGGCTGCCCTAGCCTGGAGGAGGACTAGGGTGGCTGCACTGAGGCAGCCTCGGGGTACTGCAGGGTGCTGCAAAACATGGATGAGTGGGTGCACAGGGCAGAACAACCTGGGCCCTCCATAAAACAGCATGGCTGATGTGCCCTGGAGGGAAGGTTGCATAACCCCATCTCTGAAAACCCAGGGGAGGTTTTCAGCGAGGAGAGGCAGGGCTCAGGTGCGGCCGCTATGTCCTCCAGCACTTGGCACCCAGGTGGGGGCGGGGGCAAATCCTGAATCTACGCCTGGGGGCTTGGTAGCCTCAAAGACCAGACAGTGACTTGTTTGCAACCCGAGTCAGATAGGATCCTTCCACCCTGGTGCCTTGCAAAGTTCATGCCACCAGGACAAACAAGTGGCTGAGTTTGGGCATGGAGCAGGGGTGAGGCTGTTCCGCAGTCTTCCTGGGGCTGCCTGCGGAGCTGTGACCCAACCCGGAGGGGAGCGACCGGCGCCAGGAGACAGCGGGTGGACCCCGCCCTTTGGGCAGGAACACTGTGTTGGGGGGGCTCGATCTGCTTGCCGACAGGCACTGGGAGCAGCACAGATGAGGGCGTCAACGGAGGGTCTCTGGAAACAGCAAGCTGAATTCGTGAAACAGAGCGAAGACAGAAAGACTTCTCATTAGGAGCACACAGTCTGGCGAAGAACACCACATCCACTTTTTTTTTTTTTAATCTGTTTTTACCTATTGTATTTTCTATTACCCTTTTAATTTTTACTTTTTAAACAATTATATATCCTCCCAGTTTTAATCCCTTTAAATTTTTTCTTTTAAAATAATATTATTATTATTTTTAAAAATCCACGTCATGTCATTTTTATCTCTCTTGGTTTAGATATCCTGTTATTGATTATACACAGGTTTCAAATATTTTTTTTCCTCTTTCCTCCGTTTTTAAAGGTTTTTAAGAGACGTCTCAACCCGATTGCTATTCTGCTTCAACTTGCTCTTCAATTTTTCATTATACACTGTTTTCAACCCTTTTTCTCCTCCCTCTTTTCAGAATACTCTTTATCATATCTTTTTTATCTGTTCTATTTTTTATTACCTTTTTAATTTCTACTTTGTAAACAATTGTATATGCTTCTAGTTTTAATTCTTTTTAAATTTCTCTTTTAAAGTAGTTATATTATTTTTTTAAAATATCCATCTGATTTCATTTTCACTTCTTTTAGGTTTGATCTCCTGTTATTGATTATAAATAGCTTTCAAATATCATTTTTTGATATTTTTCCTTTTTCTTAAGTGTTTTTAAAGATGTCTCAACTCGAATGCTTGTCTGATTCAAATTGCTCTTCTATAATTGAATATACACTGTTTGCAAACATTTTTTTCCTCCCTTCTCTTAAAATTCTCCCTTTATGTTATCTTTTTTTATCTGTTCTATTTTCTATTACCTTTTTAATTTCTACTTTCTAAACAATTGTGTATGCTTCTACTTTTAATTCCTTTTAAATTTTTCTTTTGAAGTAGTTATTTTATTATTATTTTTTTAAAACCCACCTGATTTCATTTTCATTTCTTTTGGCTTTGATCTCCTGTAATTGATTATAAATAGGTTTCAAATATCTATTTTGATCTTTTCTCCTTTTTTTAAAGGGTTTTTAAAAAAGACCTCTCAACTTGAACGCTAGTCTGATTCAAATTGTACTTCTATAATTTATTATACACTGCTTTCAAACCTTTTTTTCTCCCTTTTTTAAAATTCTCTTTCTTTCCATTTTTTTATTTTTAAGTTTTATTCCTACATAGGCATTAGATAGATAAATAAATAAACTCCTTTAAGGACCACAATAAATAACTGATACTCCATAAACCACACTGCCGGAGAGATATGAGCAAGATGAAGAAGCAGAGAAATCATTCCAAATTAAAAGTTCAAGACAAATCCCCTGAAAGAACAATCAATGAAATAGACATAGATAGCCTACTAGATCAAGATTTCAAAAAAGGAGTGATCAAAGTATTGAAGGAACTAAAAGAGATAGTGTTTACAGATATAAAATATTTCAACAATGAAATTGAAGCTATAAAGAAGAGCCAAGTAGAATTGGTAAACTCATTGGCTGAGATGAGAACAGATCTAAAGGTTGTGCAAAGCAGACTAGATAATGCAGAGGGACGAATTACTGACCTAGAAGACAGGACAACAGAAAGCAATCAATCAGAATAACTGCAAGAGAATCAAATAAAAACAAATGAAAGCAACATAAGGAATATATGGGATAATATAAAGCATGCTAATCTTTGCATAATAGGGGTCCCAGAAGGGGAAGAAAGATCAAAGGGGATTGAAAAGGTTTTTGAAGAAATCATGACTGAAAACATCCCAAAACTAAAGAAGGAATCAGATATCCAAGTACAGGAAGCTCAGAGGGTCCCAAACAGGAAGAACTCAAATAGACCCACACTAAGACATAGCGTAATCAAGATGGCCAGAGTCAAGGATAAAGATCTTAAAGACAGCAGGAGAAAAACCAAGAGTGAATTACAAGGGAACTCCCATAAGGCTCTCAGCTGATATCTCTACACAAACACTACAGGCCAGAAGGGAGTGGCAAGATATATTCAAAGTCCTGAATGAAAAAATGATGCAGCCTAGGATACTTTATCTAGCAAGGCTATCCTTTAGGTTAGAATGAGACAAAAAGAAATTCACAGATAAGAAAAAGCTAAAGAGTTTAGCAACACCAAACCCATGCTAAAAGAAATATTGAAAGGCCTACTCTAAATAGAAAAGAAGCAGGATACTACAGAAATGAGAAACTCACAACTAGAAAGGTGATAACTCATGAATTACAAATAAAATAAACATGAAATTGTAAAAGAAGACACCTAAATCACTGAGAGTGGGAGAGGGAGGCAGGAAGATATAGAATATTTTTTCTTTCTTTTTTAAATGTTTTGTTCTCAGTATGAAGGATTTTTGATCATGTTCCTATCAGTTAAAAAAAAAACACATATAATGGGATAATAGGCTTAAAAAAAAGGGTAACCACAAGCCAAAAATTTACAAGGGAGTCACAAAAACTAAATAAAATCCATGAAAATACAAAGGAAAATGCCCAAACCACAAAAGGAAGAAGAAAGGAACAAAGAGGAAATACCAAATCAACTGCAAAGATAAGTTCAAAATGGCAATAAACACACATCTATCATTAATTACTGTAAATGTTAATGGACTAAATGTTCTAGTCAAAAGACATAGAGTGGCAGACTGGATAATAAAGCAAGAACTTTCCATATGCTGCATACAAGAGACCCACTTTAGGGAGAAGGACATATATAAACTGAGAGTGAAAGGATGGAAAAGGATACTCCATGCAAATAGAAAAGCCAAAAAATCAGGTGTTGCAGTACTGATTTCAGACAAAATGGACTTTAAAACAAAGGTCATAAAAAAAGATAAAGAAGGACATTTTATAATGATTAAAGGAGAGATAAACAACGAGGATATTACACTCATTAATATATATGCACCCAATACAGGAGCACCTAAATACATAAAACTATTACTAACAGAGGTAAAGGTGGGTATTGATGGGAATACAATCATAGTTGGAGATTTTAACACCACATTAACATCACTAGACAGATCTTCCAGACAGAAAATAAATAAGGCAACAGAGAAACTAAATAATACAATAGAAAACTTAGAACTATTGGATATTTTAAAAGCATTACACCCCCCCAAAAAAGGATATACATTCTTTTCAAGTGCACATGGAACTATTTCTAGGATTGATCATGTGCTTGGGCACAAAAGAAACCTCAACAATTTTAAGAAGATAGAAATTATCTCAAGCATCTTTAGTGACCACAATGCCATGAAACTAGAAATCAACTACAGAGAAACAAAAAAGGAAAACATGGAGATTAAACAATATGTTATTAAAAAACCAATGGGTCAATGAGGAACTCAAAGCTGAAATTAAAAAATACCTTGAGACAAATGACAATGAAAGCACAACCACACAAAATTTATGGGACACAGCAAAGTCAGTTCTAAGAGGGAAGTTTATAGTGATACAGCCCTTCCTCAAAAAGGAAGAACAATGTCAAATAAACAATTTAACCCACCAAATAAAGAACTAAAAAAGAAGAGCAAAAAACCCCAAAAAGCAGCAGAAGGAAGGAAATTATAAAGATTAGGGAGGAAATAAATAAGAGATTAAAAAAAAAAAGAAAAAAATCAATCAAACCAAAAGCTGTTTTTTTGAAAAAGTACATAAAATCAACAAATCTTTGGCAAAACTCACAAAGAAGAAAAAGGAGCACAAATTAGAAAAATAAGAAAGGTAAATGGAGAAATTACAACAAATAAAATAAAAATACAGAATATCATAGATGAATATTATCAAGAACTATATGGAATCAAACTGGATAACCTAGAGGAGATGGACAAGTTTCTGGAAACATACAGTCTACCAAGACTGAATCAAGAAGAAACTGACCGCTTGAACAAACCAATCACTAGAAAAGAAATAGAAATAGTGATAAAAAAAAAAAAAAAACCTCCCTGCAAATAAAAGTTAGGAACGGACGGTTTCACCGGGGAATTCTACCAAACATATGAAGAAGAACTCATGCCAGTCCTTCTCAAACTCTTCCAGAAGAATGAAAAGGAGGGAATACTCCCAAACTCATTCTATGAAACCACCATCACCCTGATACCAAAACCAGGGAAAGACACTAAAAAAAAGAGAATTATAGGCGAATATCACTGATGAACATAGACGCCAAAATCCTCACCAAAATATTAGCAAATAGAATCCAAAAACACATAAAAAAGAATATACATCATGACCAAGTGGGGTTCATCCCAGGGACACAAGGGTAGTTCAACATATGCAAATCAATCAATGCAATACATCACATCAACAAGAGAAAGGACAAAAACCACATGATCATCTCAATAGATGCAGAAAAAGCATTTGATAAAATTCAACACCCACTTATGATAAAAACTCTCGCCAAAGTGGGTATAGAGGGAACACATCTCTACATAATAAAAGCTATATATGACAAACCTACAGCCAGTATAGTACTCAATGGTGAAAAACTCAAAAGCTTCCCACTAAAATCTGGGACAAGAGAAGAATGCCACTATCACAACTCCTATTCAACATAGTCCTGGAAGTTCTAGCCACAGCAATCAGGCAAGAGAGAGAAATAAAAGTGATCCAAATTGGAAAAGAAGAGGTAAAAGTGTCACTATATGGCAACGACATGCTACTATATATAGAAAACCCTAAAAGATCCACACAAAAACTACTAGAGCTGATCAAAGAATTCAGCAAGGTAGCAGGTTATAAGATTAACATTCAAAAATCAGTTGCATTTCTTTACACTGTGAATCAACAGGGAAAGAAAGTAAAGAAACTATCCCCTTTAAAATAGGACCCAAATTAATAAAATATCTAGGAATAAATCTAACCAAGGAGGTGAAAGTATTATACACACAAACCATTGATGAAGGAAATTAAAGAAGACTTTAAAAAATGGAAAGATATCCCATGCTCTTGGATTGGAAGAATCAATATTGTTAAAATGGTCACACTGTCCAAGGCAATCTACAGATTTAATGCAATCCCTATCAAATGACCCAGGACATATCGCACAGAACTAGAACAAATCACAATAAAATTTACATGGAACCATCAAAGACCTAGAGTTTCCAAAGCATTACTGAAGAGAAAGAAAGAGGCTGGAGGAACAACTCTCCCAGACTTCAGACAATACTATAGAGCTACAGTCATCAAGACAGCATGGTATTGGTACCAAAACAGACATATAGACCAACGGAACAGAATAGAGAGACCAGAAATGAATCCACAAACTTTTGGTCAACTAATCTTCGACAAAGGAGGCAAGAATATACAATGGAATAAAGACAGTCTCTTCAGCAAATGGTGTTGGTCAAACTGGACAGCAGCATGTAAAACAATGAAGCTAGAACACTCCCTTACACCATACACAAAAATCAACTCAAAATGGATCAAACACTTAAACATAAGACAAGATACAATAAACCTCCTAGAAGAAAATATAGGCAAAACATTATCTGACATACATCTCAAAAATGTTCTCTTGGGAAAATCTACCCAAGCAATAGAAATAAAAGCAAGAATAAACAAATGGGACTTAATGAAACTTACAAGCTTCTGCACAGCAAAGGAAACCATAAGTATAACAAAAAGACAACCTAGAGCATAAATGTTCATCAACAGATGACTGGATAAAGAAGAAGTGGTATATTTATGCAATGGAATACTACTCATCCATAAAAACTGACAACATAACCCCATTTGCAGCAACATCATGCTCCTGGAGAATGTCATTCAAAGTGAAGTAAGCCAGAAAGAGAAAGAAAAATACCATATGAGATCGCTCATATGTGGAATCTAAAAAAAAAAAAAAAAAAAAAAAAAAAAAACAAGAAACAAAAATAAGGAAAACATAAATACAAAACAGAAACAGATTCATAGACATAGAATATAAACTTGTCATTACCCTAAGGGGGCGGAGTGTGGGAAGAGATAGACGGGATTTCAAAATTGTAGAATAGATAAACAAGATTATACTGTATAGCACAGGGAAATATACACAAGATCTTATGGTAGCTCACAGAGAAAAAAATGTGACAATTAATATATATATATATGTTCACGTATAACTGAAAAATTGTGCTCGACCCTGGAATTTGACACAACATTGTAAAATGATTATAAATCAATAAAAATGTTAAAATAAGGCAATAACATTAGAGAGTGTTCTAACTCATATATGATTCCAACAATTATTTAATTGTTCAATTTGCATAGTAGCATTTATTGAAATTTTAGATACCACTTGATTATTATACAATAAATATTTACATCATTGTCAAATACAAATATGTACGAGAGATAGGTGTGCATATCTGGAATTTACATCTCATAACCTGAGTGGAACTTAAAAAAAAAGAGCAAGAGAATTACAGAAAACTCTTTCACAGTTAGGTTTTTAGAAAATATAGCCCCCAAGATATCTACAAATGCTAGAATCCAAGAAATATTCAGATAAAAAAATGTTCATTTTTGACGATCACGTTTGATCTAAATTTCAGAGAGAGAATTTAAACCATACATTTGATACAAGGAACTTTCCATAAACAACATAACCCACGACTTTCTGCCAAAGCATATTGCCTTTCACCAAATATCTTTTTGTCCCAAATACATGAATCAACAAAGCAAGACACTCAAATATAAGTAGAGGACTTGACAAACTGATTAAAACAAGTAGGAAGAAAACTGCAACAGTGTCTGTTGAATGCATACTTGCAGGTACAAATTACCAGGTGGTTTTAAAAGAACATGCAAAATGGAGCTACTGGCTCTTTCATTAAATATGTGTATAGAGTGACATCACTAAAATGATAGAATAGGAGACACAGCCTTTGTCCTGCCAGAACGAAAAATGATGGGACAGCTATCCCTGAATAAAAATAGCTCTGGGAGAGTTCAGGAGTCCACCTAAGAAGTTTCAGTAACACACTGGAGGAAAAAACTTGAGAACAAAAAGAGTAGGAAGAACAGTTTCATTTTGTTTCAATTATCCTATCACCCAGGCCTGTAACTGCTTAGCACCAAGAGGAAATTCCCTGACCTGAGAGAGCATTTTTCACCGGGAGAAGGAGAGTACATTGAGAGACTAGTTCCTTCAGCCTTTGGGGACATTGCACAAAAACAATTTTTTACCCCATTTCAGTTTTACCCCATCCAGAGACTGGAGTAGCTAAGACATCTAGAGATGACTAGGAACAAGGAAGACGGTCAGGAGCTACTGGTATCAGCCATAGGGCAAAAGCCACTGTGGTTCCCATGGTCTACTCTGCAGAGAACCCTAGAAGCCTTTGCAGCTGAAGACCTCAACTGCCCTTGCAGATACTGCATATACCTGCAGCTTTCATTAATAAGGATCATGTCACAGACTCCACTAGACTGCTCCACAGAAGACTGAAGTGGCATTCACCACTGAAGAAGCCAACAGCCAGCACATCTACCTTGTACCCCTGCAGCTTTTGCCACTGAGTCCCCACAGGTTTCTCCTACTCACAGATGCCAGTTGCCTGAATACCTCTGCGTATCCCCCTCCCTTGAAGTTGCCACAGCCAGTGACACTGTAAGACCGTTGTGCCCAGATCTGCAATGGCAACCAGCTTTTGTGGCTGTCTGCACACATGATGCCAATTTAGACCCCCACAGCTGATGTTTGCAGATGTATTACAAATGTTTGCATGTGCACAGCTAGTCTCTGCTAATATATTAGTGCATGCCAACAGCACAGGCTTTCACAGCTGCTTCTGAACCTGGTGCTGGCCCTGATTCCTACCACAGGCTTGCATCATCATGCATGCTAGCAGCTAGCTGATACTTGCATACCACTGGCTTCAACTTCTGTCACTAGCTCCCACCACTATGGATTCACCAATGGCCAGCCACTACAACAACATGAGTGCACATTGACAGCCCAGAGTCTTGCACCCAGAGCTGGATCTGACTCCAGTCATTCACCTACACTGCTGTTTGTGCCCACAACAAGTTCCTGCAGGAGTACACCTGAGTGTTTCTAGTTCTAACTACCTTCACGGAGCCCTATTGCTGTGTGCAGGCCTATAGCTACTCTGTAGTCATCCAAATGCATGCAGACAGACCAGAAATGCACAGTAGCTCACGTACTACATTTGGTCACAGACATAACCACTGACCTCAGTCTTTAACACTGTATGTCTGCCTGCAGCTTGCCCCTACCATCACAAACACACTTTCAAGTGACTCCTTAGTCAGACACGTGCATACCATCAGCTCCACCAAAACTGCTGCCTACCTTGGTTTCTTGCTGATAAACCTAGAAACACTGCTGAGGATCATAAAAGCTCTTGCAGTCACTGAGGACCAACCACAGGTCTCACCACAAATGGTCATGCAGTTCTCAATGTCATGAAAACCAGCTGCCTGAGTTGATGAGACAACATCACCTCCAGACCCAGGGCTGCCACACATCCTCACTCCTGGTGCCCGGAACTCTTACTCCTGGGACCACAGCATATTCCAGCATACCCCCAGCCATAGGTGAATTTTTTCCTACCAAGTCAGTCAGTCCATAAAGTCTGGAAGAGGTGAGCCTTTATCAAAGGCAGGTATACCTATACATACTACAGGGATCATGAAAAATCAGGGAAATATTACACAACTAAAGGGATACAATAAAATTCCAGTAAGTAACCCAAAGAAATACAGATCCACAAATTGCCAGAGAAGTCTAAGTGATTATTCAGAATAATCTCAGATAGCTAGAAAATATAATTTAATAAAATAAGGAAAGCAATACAAGAACAAAATAAGTTTATCAAAAGATAGAAAACATAAGAATCAACCATAGATGACTACAGCTTAATGGCTGCATAAATAATTCCTCTTTTCTATCCCTTTCATTCTAACAACATGACTTATCTATAGTATAAAGGTTAAAATATGTGTATTAAAAATATAGCTACTATAATTGTCTAATGAACACAGAGTCAAAAGAGGTAAATTGTGACATTAAAATGTAAAAAATGAGGAGAAAAAGGGGTGGAACATTTAGAGATGAATAAAGGTATGTTGCCATCAGCATGAAATAGACTCCTTTATATATGAAATGATTTATGTAAGCCTCATGGGAACAACATAACAAAAACCTGGAGCAGATTTACCAAAAAAAAAAAAAAAAAAAAAAGAGTGTGTGTGTGGGGGGCAGAGTATACCACCATGAAAAACCACTGATTTACAAAAGTAGGAAGAAACAGAGGGAAAAAGAAACAACAAAACAATGCAAATTCAAAACAACCAGAAAGCAACCAATGAAATGGCATTACTAAATCCTTAAATATCAATAATAAAACTAAATATAAATAAACTGAACTCACCAATCAAAAAGCATAGAGTGGTTGGATGTATAAAAAATAAAAGAGTCAACTATATGCTCCCTAAAGGAGACTCATTTTAGCTCTAAGACACACATATACTCAAAGTGAAGGATGGAAGAAGACATTCCATACAAGTGGAAACCAAAGAAAGTGAGGATAGCCATACTTATATCAGACAAAATGAACTTTAAGCCAGAAACTGTAACAAGACACAGATAAGATCATTTTATAATAATGGAATTAATGCATCAAGAAGATATAAAAATTGTAAATGTGCATGCATCCACCTAATAATGGAGTACCTATATATTAAGGAAATACAAACAGATCTGAGGGGAGGAATTGACAATAATACAATAATAGTAGGGGATTTTAATACTCTACTGTAAGCAATGGATAGATCATCCAGATAATCAACAAGTATATAATGGAATTGAACAATACTTTAGACCAAATGGACCCAACAGATATCTGTAGAATATTCTTTGCAACAGGAGCAGAATATATATTCTTCTCAAGTGTACATAGATGTTCTCCAAGATAGATCAAATAAAAGGACATAAAACAAATCCTAGCATATTTATAAAGTTCAAAATTATATCAAACATCTTTTCTCACTACCATGGTCTGAAACTAGAAGTCAACAAGATGAATGCTGGAAAATTTACAAAAAAGGTAGAAACTAAACAGCACACTTTCATATAACTAATGGGTCAAAGAAGAAATCATATGGGAAATAAAAATATCTCAAAACAAATGAAAATGAAAACAAAGCCATATCAAATCATATTGGATGCAGGAATGTGTTCCTGAGAGGAAGGTATATAGCACTAAATGCATATATTAATAAATTAGAAAGATCTCAAAGAAAATAAATTTATACCTAAAGGAATTAGAAAAAGAAAAAATAAATTTAACCCAACATTAGCAGAAGGAAGGAAATAATAATGATCAGACTGAAAATAAACAGAATAGAGACCAGGAAACCAATGAAAGAATCAACAACTGATACCACAGAACAACAAAAGACTGTGAGAGACTACTATGAACAATTACATGTCAACAAACTGGGTAATCTAGAAGAAATGGATAATTTCCTAGAAACATATGACCTATGAAGACTAAATTAGAAGAAAAATAGACAGTCTAAGTAGACCAATAATAAGTAAGGAGATTGAATCAGTAATCAAAACTTCCCAACACAGAAAACCCCAGGGTCAGATGGCTTCACAAGAAGTTTCTACCAAAAAAAAAAAATCATTAATGCTAATCCTTCTCAAAGTCTTAAAAAAATTAAAAAGAAGGGCATAGTTTTAAACTTATTTTATAAGGCTTGTATTTCCTTGATCCCAAAGCAAGAAAAAGACACTACCAGGAAAAAATTACAGACCACTATCCCTGATAAATGTAGATGCAAATTTTCTCTACAAAATATTAGCAAATTGAATTCAACAGCATATTAAAAGTATCATTCATCATGATCAAGTGGGATGTATCCCTAGGTTGAAAAGTTTGCATATGATTCAACATATGCAAATCAATAATTGTGACACACTGCATTAATAGAACAAAAGGTAACAAATTATATGACCATCTCAATAGATGCAGAAAAAGCATTTGACAAAATAACATAATTTTCATGATAAAACACTCAATAAATTGGTTATATAAGAAATAGTCCTCGGCATAATAAAGGTCAGATATGATAATCCCACAGCTAGCATTATACTAAATAGTGAAAAGTAAAAATCCTTTCCTCTAAGATTAGGAACAAGACAGAGATGACCACATTGACATTTCTATTGAACATATTACTGGAATGTCTAGTCATAACAATGAGGCAAGAAAAATAAAGACATGCATATCAGAAAGGAAGAAGTTTATCTATTCACAGATGGCATGATCTTATACATAGAAAACCTTTAAAAACTCCACTAAAAACTGTTAGAACTAATAAAGGCATTAAGTAAAATTTCAAGATAGGAAACAACATAATCAATGGAAATCAGTTGCATTTCTATATACTAACAACAAACTGTCTGAAAGAGAAACTAAGAAAGCAATACCATTTAAAATAGCATCAAAACAATAAAATCTTTAGGAATTAATTTAACAAGGAGGTGAAAGATTTGTACACTGAAAACTATAAGATATTGAGAGTTTGAATAAGACACAGATAAATGGAAAGTTAACCCATGTTCATGGATTGGAACAATTAATATTGTTAAAATGTCCACTCTACCCAAAGTGATCTACAGATTCAATGTAATACCTATCAAAATTCCAATTCAAGTTTTAACAGAAATAAAAGCATTCATAAATTTCATATGAAATCATAAAAGACCCTGAATAGATTGATTTTGATCAAGAACAAAACTAAAACATCACTGTTCCTGACTTCAAGCTATATTACAAAGCCATAGCAATCAAAACCATATTGTACTGGAATAAAAACAGACATATTGCCCAATGAAACATAATAAAGCACCCAGAAATAAATTCACACATATACAGTCAACTAAATTTCAAAAAAAGAACCAAGAATACACAATGGAAATCTGATAGTATCTTCAGTATATGATATTGGGAAAACTAGATATCCACATACAAAGAAATTAAATTGGACCATTATTTAATACTATACACAAAAATCAGCTTAAAATGGATTAAATACCTTTAAAAAGTTCTGAAACAGAAAAACCCTAGAAGAAAATGTAGGAGAAGAATCCTTGACACTGGTATTGGCAATTATTTTTTTAGCTATGACAGCAAAAGCACAAGCAACAAAAGCAAAAATCAACAGTTGTGGCCACATCAAACTTAAAAGCTTCCACACAGCAAAATAAACAATCCATAGAATGAAAAGGCAACCTACATAATAAAAGAAAATGTTTGCAAACTATGTCTGGTAAGCAGTGAATATCCAAAATATATAGGAAACTCATTCAACACAGAAGCAAACAAAAAAACAAAGATCCAATTTTTAAATGGGCAAACAAAAAATACAATAAAAAAAATGGGTGAAGGACATGAATAGACATGCCCAAAGAAGCCAAGCAAATGGCTAACAGGTACATGAAAACATGCACAACATCACTAATAATCAGGGAAATAAAATCAAAACCATAATGAGAGACCATCTTGCATCTCTTAGAATGAGTATTATCAAAAAAAAAGAAAGAAAATCAAAAGAACAAACAATTGTTGGCAAGTATGTGGAGAAGAGAAAACCATTGTATGTTGTTTCTTGGAATGTAAATTGGTACATGAAGATTACACAAAATATAAAAATTAAACTATCATATGATCCAGTAATTCCACTTATGCATACATATCTAGTGTAAATAAAATCAATATCTTGAAGATATATCTGCACTCCAACATTCATTGAAGCATTATTCACAGTAGTCAAGACATTGAAACAACTTAAGATTTCATCAACAGATAAATGGATAAAGAAAATGCAATATATATGTATAATGAACATTATATATATATAAAATGAATATTATCCAATTTTATTAAAGAAGGAAATTCTGTCATTTGCAACAACATGAATGAACTTGGAGAACAATATGCTAAGTAAAAATAAATACCAAAAAATATAAATTTCACACCGTCTCACTCATATGTGGAATCTAAAAAAAGAAAAAAATCAAACCCATTGTAACAGATAATATAATGGTGGTTATCAACGGCTGGGATGTGAAGGAAAATGGAGATTAATGACCAAAGGATGCACATTTTTAATTTTAAAATGAGTGAATTGCAGAAAACTAATGTGCAGCATGTTAACTATAGTCAACATTGTATTATACACTTGTAATTTGCTAAACGAGTAGATCTTAAATGTTCTCACCCCTCAAAAACAGGTAACTACTGTGGAGAGTGGCCAAGATAGAGGAGTAGAAAGACGCTCTTAGCTCACCCTCTTCCCTGAATACACCACGAGAGACATCCATGGACCCACCAATTCACTCAGAACACTTGCTGAACTTTGACAGAACATCGCCTACTTCAAAAGACAAAATTTGTCACAAATCCAGTAGGAGAAAAAAAAAAAGAAAAAGAAAAAGGAAATTAATGCAGTCCGGTCCCATTGGGAGGGAGTGGCAAAAGAGGAATAGTGCTGGTCTTCCCTTCTTCAACAGAGAGATCAGCAGGGATGGAGGGGTATCCTCTGAGGCTTGGATCTATACAGAACAGCCCTTGTCAGACAGAACTAAGTGAAACTGGCTCAAAAGGTCCCTGTGACTCCCCAGCCCTAGACAGGAACCAGTGGGGGTGGGACTGGACAGGCTGCCTAAACTGAGCAGAAGACTGGGGCCAACTGTACAGAGGCAACCTCAGGGGACTGGAGTCTGCTGTGTGCCGTGGCTGGGACAGAACAGAACAGCCTGGGTCCCCCATAAAATTTTAAAAAAAGCAAAGCAACACTGCTGGTGTGTGCTGTGAAGAGGACTACCATAGCCTTTGTCTCTGCAGACCCACAGCACCATTGCTGGATTTTTCTACGGAGAAGAGGGGATGGGCTCAGCCACAGCCACTATATTCACTGGTGCCCGGCTCCCAGGCAAAAGGGAGGTTGAAACCTGAATCCTTATGCAGAGGATCTGCAACCTCACAGGCAGGACTGAGATTTGTTTACAGCCCCAGGCAGTGGGGACCACGCTGCTCCATGAGTGCCTTTGTGGACTTGTGCCTCTAAATCCAATGCACAGGAGCAGAGTTCTGGCACACAGCAAGGGTGAGAGCTGGTGCAGTCCTTTTCTGCAAGCCCGTCTACCATGAGTAGACATGGTACTGGGAGCAGCACTGACCAAGGGCGTGACTCACGGGCCTCTGGAATGAGCGAGTAGAGTTTGCACAGCAAGGCAAGGGCTGAAGCAGCATTTGGTGCTGGGAAAGGTGCTAATCTGATAGTATGTCACAATCCAGGTGTGCGATCCAGAAATCTGTGTAACGACACTAGCAGAGAGCTCTGGGGACACCAGAGCAGCACACTAACATTCCTGCAGCCAAAACAGGTACAAGTGCAGATTCAACAACTAGTACTTAAAGTGCTTCAACCCTGCCTACTATGCCCCACAGCACAGAAACCCGTCTGGAAGCCTCCATTCAAAAAAAAAAAACAAACAAACAAAAAAAAAAACAAGAGGAAAGGACCTGGCCCCTGTCAGAGCTGTGACAATCACAGAACAAAAAGGATAGATACCCCACTCAATAACAAGGGTAGGCTTTAGCCACCACAACACCAGCCACACTACACAATCAAAGGAATAACAAATAAAACATATGGTAGGAAGACCTGGCAATCATCCACACTTAAAACAGGCCTCTTGACAAAATTATTAGGAGTGCAAAGTCTACACAGCAACATATCCTCCTTCTTTTTTCTTTTCTTTTTTCCTTAAACATTTAATTTTAGTTTTTTTAATTTTTAATTCTTTTTATTTTTGAATCTTTTTTAAAGTGTTGTTTTTTCTTTTTAAACAAAGAAAAATTAATTTGTTACTTTTATTTTTTGTTCTGTTATTTATTTTATTCTGTTTTTAAATCTTTTTTCTTCTTTTAACATTTTTATTTTTTAATTTTTAATTTACTTTTTATTTTTGTTCTTTTATTTTTAATTTATTTTAATTTGTTTTATAATTTTTTTCTTCTTTTTAATTTTTTTAATTTTTAATTTTAATTTTAATTTTTTGTTATTGCTTTGTTTTGTTTTCTGTTTTTTGTGGGTTTTTTTAGTTTTATTTCCACATCTTCTTTTGAAAAAATCCCTTCAAGACCACAGTAGATAACTGATACTCCATAACCCATAGAGCCAGAGGTATATAAGTAAAATGAAGCAGAGGAACCACTCCCAATTAAAATAACAAGATAAATCCCCTGAATGATCAATGAAATAGACCTCCATAGTCTACTAGATCATGATTTCAAAAAGGGAGTGATCAAAGCATTGAAGGAACTAAAAGAGATTATGAATAGAGACAGAGAATACCTTGAAAAGGAAATCAAAACTATAAAGTGGAGACAATTAAAAACAGAAAACTCAGTGGCAGAGATAAGAGCTGAGATAAAGGCTGTCAAAAGCAGACTAGACAATGAAGATGAATGAATAAGTGACTTAGAAGACAGGATAACAGAAGTCACCCAATCAGAACACCATACATAAAAGTAAATAAAAACCAATGAAAGCAATATAAGTGACCTATGGGATGATTTAAAGAATGCCAGCCTACACATAACAGGGGTCCCAGAAGGAGAAGAAAGAGCAAAGGGGATTAAAAGGTATTTAAGAAATCACGACTGAAAACTTCCAAAACCTAAAGAAGGAATCAGATATCCAAGTACAGGACGCATAGAGGGTCCCCAACAAGAAGAACACAAACAGACATACTATAATCAAGATTGCCAAGGTCAAAGATAAAGAAATTATTTTAAAGGCAGCAAGAGAAAAACAGAGTTAGTTACAAGGGAACCACCATAAGGCTTTCAGCTGATTTCTCTACACAAACATTGCAGGCCAGAAGGGAGTGGCAAGATATATTCAAAGTCCTGAATGAAAAAAAAAAATGCAACCTAGAATACTTTATCCAGCAAGGCTATCCTTTAGAATAGAAGGAGAGGTAAAGAATTTCACAGACAAGCAAAAACTAAAAGAATACAGCAATACTAAATCTATGCTAAAAGAAATATTCAAAGGTCCACTCTAAATAGAAAACAAGCAGAATGCTATAGAAAGAAGAAAACCATAATTGGAAAGGCGATAACTACAATGAGTTACAACAGAATAAACATGAAGATGTAAAAGAGGACATCAAAATCATTAAAAGTGGGAGAGGGGAGCAAGAAAATATAGATTTTTTTTCATTATTTTTAGGATGTGTTGGAACTTATTTGACTATAAGTTTAAAGCAAACAGATATAGTAATAGGTTCATATATTAAAAAAAAAAAAAAAAAAACAACAGGGTAACCACAAGTCAAAAGCATACAATAGAGTCACAAAAACCAAAAAGAAACCAAGGTAATACAAAAGAAAATTAACAAACCACAAGAAGAAACAGAAAATGAAAGAACAAAGAACTACCAAATCAACTGGAAATCTAAGTTCAAAATGGCAATAAACATACATCTATCAATAATTACTGTAAATATCAGTGGATTAAATGCTCCAATAAAAATACTATAAATGCTGGAGAGTATGTGAAGAAGAGGGAATCCTCCTGCACTACTGGTGGAAATGTAGTTTGGTGCAGCCAGTATGGAAAACAGTATGGAGAGCCCTCAAAAAACTAAAAATAGACCTACCATATGATCCAGCAATCCCACTTCTGTGTATGTATTTGGAGAAAACTAATGTGAAGAGATACATGTATGCCAATGTTCATAGCAGCACTATACACAATAGCCAAACATAGAAGCAACCTAAATGTCCATCAACAGATGACTAGATGAAGAAGTTGTGGTATATTTATACAATGGAATACTACTCAGCCATAAAATTATTACAATAATGCCATTTGCAGCAACATGGATGGACCTAGAGATCATCATTCTAAGTGAATTAAGCCAGAAAGAGAAAGAAAAGTATATTATAGTATCACTCATATGTGGAATTGTAAAAAAAAAAAGACACTATGAACTCATCTACAAAGCAGAAACAGACTCTCAGACTTAGTAAACAATCTTATGGTTACCAGGGAAAGGGGATGGGAAGGGATAAATTTGGGAGTTTGAGATTTACAAATGTTAACCATTATATATAAAAATAGATTTTAAAAAGTTTCTTTTGTATAGCACAGGGAACTATGTTCAAAATCTTGTAATAACCTTTAATAGAAAAAATATGGAAACAAATATATGCATATATATGCATGACTGGGACATTGTGCTGTGCACCAGAGATTGACACATTGTAATTGACTGTACTTCAATAAAAAAATAGGTAACTATTGGAGATGACATATCTGTAATTTATTTTGATTTTGGTAATTATTTTACAATACATGCATATCAGAACATTACACTGTACACCTTAAATGTATATAAATTCTATTTGTGAAAAATAAAATATATAGAATAAATATGTCCACACTGAACATATATCAATTGAATATATGTTGACAACCAATATTTGCAACATTGTGGACTGTAACACAGAATTCTTGAATTCTTGCTTTCAGGAGTTATAGTTTAATAAGGGATCTAATCATAGACACAAATAATCACAATTTAAGATTACATATGTGATGTTGTTCAAGAGAGATGCAGATCTGTCTTTGAGTATGAAAGTTCACAGGAGGTGAAGTGATGATTTTGGCTGTAGGCATCCAGGAAAGCTTAATATATTAGATGATGTTTGAGTTGATTTGACTTACAGACATTTTAAATATGGATTGGCAGATAGAGGAGGAGGGAGAGAGTACTGTAGTCACAAGAATATTAATGACCAGAGGCAATGAGTATCAGGCAGTGATACTGATTGGAATTGAGGTAGTTCTGAAATCACTTATTATTTATTACTTCTTTTCTAGTAACCCCTCCAACACATATGAACTAACTCTATCCAGCTTTCAAGATAATATAACCCTTTGTAAAATAATTTTAGATACTAAGGGCCAGTTATGCACTTTTTTACATAAATGGTATAAGACTTAGTGTTGAAGAGATACCATGCATCTTTCAGCTTATTCCAAAAGAATAAATCACCAGTACTTCACTCTTTCCTTTGAAGTTTTACATCCTTAAGAAGAAAATGTGATGCATTCATTCCAAGTGGAAATTTTCTCATTGGATAGCTTAATTTGGTGTATAAAGAAAGTATAATAACCTAGGTTCTAAGTATAACTATTAGAAATCAGAGAAGTAAACCATTGAAGAAGTCACATATCTTATACAGAATACCCATGACTTTAACTTGTCTTATAACGCTTATCAAACAAAATGACTGCCTATATTTTAGCCCCTGAAGAAGGAAATATAACTGTCATATGATACATATAAATATAATTATTCATTGTGAATACAGTAACCCCTGGTCTTGGACATATGTTGCTCCTTGATATCAGCTTTTCACATCCTTTGAGCTCTAAATGAAAGAAAACATGAAAACGCTGTATGATATGACCCTCCAGTAGAAGAGATGCTTTTCTAATCTGAGATACTCTCAAACTTGGCCTCCAAAAGCCCAAGTAAATTACCTTGGGTAAACTCTACTGACTTCTTTCCTGACTTAATAGATCAGTGTTTTCCATACGTTTTTGGAATGTATGTTTTTTTTCTTGCATCTTATAAAAGTATATTTATCACCATTTTATAATAAAGGCTCATATAAATTTCTCAGTGTGCTAAATCTAGTGATGGTTGGAAAATTAATATATATGACAAAATTACTGAGTGTACTTTAACCACAGTTTTTTTAAAAAAAACAGCTTTATTAAGGTATAATTTACATAACATAAAATTCACCCAATTAAAAATTTCAATTAAATACTTTTTTTAACCACAGTTTTTTAATTGCAATATATACAGGATATGGTGAGTTTCTTTAAAAGCCTGTCGGGGCTAAACATATAAGCATTTGCTTTATGTAATCAAATTCCTAATGATAATAATTCTCCCTACTATTTACTTAGTGTTCATTATGATCCAGTCACTGTTCTAGAGGTTTTACTGGTTTTACTTTAATTAGTACTTGAAATAGCTCTAAGAAAGCTGTTTTGTTTCAATCTACAAAAGAGTAAACTGGGGCAGAAATATCAAATAACTTTTTGTAAACATACACAAATTAAAAAATTTATTTGTAAGTGATAAAGACAGATGATAAACTCAGTTTTCTTGGCTCCAGAGATTAAGTTATTTAACCACTACTTTCTCTCTCTAGTAGAAAGTCATACTGCTGTGAAGAATGCTTTGTGGTCATCAGGTGCACCTTGATTAATGAGGGATCATTTTATTTTCAGTAATAAGTTGTGACATATTTCATATGACATTCCTATTACTGTATAATTAACTTTACAGATTATGTTGATTAAGGGTTACTTTAGGTTTAAAATTTGCATTCACTTGCCACTAGCTAAGCCAAAGAGATGGAATCACATTTTTGGCTGTTCTACAAGGCTCATTTTAATAATACTTTCCAACAATGTTGAAGAAATTATTTTTAATAGATATTTTTTATTTTATTTTGAGATGATTATATCTTTACAGGAAGTTGCAAAGACAGTATAGAGTTCTCTTGTATCTTCATTGAGTTTCTTCCAATGATTACATCTTCCATATTTATAGTACAATATCAAAACAAGTCAATTTACTTCAGTGTAATAAGTGTATATATTTCAATGTCATTCTATCTCATATCTAGATTTCTGTAATGACCACTACAATCAAAATACAGAACTATTCTGTCATCACATATGCATCCTTCATGACTTCCCTTTATATTCACACTTACGCTCCTCAACCTCCCATCATTCTTATCTCTTGGCAACCTAAGCAACCTGCTTTTTATTTCTATATTTTGTAATTTCGAGAGTGTTACATAAATGAAATATATGGTAGGTGAACTTTAAAGACTGGCTTAGAAAACTCAGCATTAATTTCTTTCAGGTCCATCCAAGTTGTTGAGCATGGATGGTTTGCTCCTTTATTATTGCTAGTAAGCATGTATGGTTTGGAAGTACCAGTTTTTATAACCACTCATTTGTTGACATTTGCATTTTTTGCAGTTTTTTAGGTTGTTATAACAAAACTGCTAT
Organism: Camelus ferus; assembly: GCF_009834535.1. Classification (NCBI taxonomy): domain Eukaryota; kingdom Metazoa; phylum Chordata; class Mammalia; order Artiodactyla; family Camelidae; genus Camelus; species Camelus ferus. Next base: position 53,070,212 of record NC_045732.1, read on the forward strand.
GAACATTCCTAGACAGGTTTTTGCATGAACATGCATTTTCACTTCTAGGGGATAAATGCTTAAGAAGCCAACTTCTAGGTAGTGTGGTAATTGCATGCTTAGTTTTATAAGAAATTGCCAAAGTGTTTTCCAAAGGGTGTGTACCATTTTACAATCCCACCAATAATGTTTGTATGATCCAGTTTCACTGCATCCTCACCAGCAATTGTTGTTATTATAATTATTAGTTTAATTTCAGCCAGTCTGATAGAAGAATATCTCATTGTGATTTTAGTTTGCATTTCCCTAATAGCTAATGATGTTGAATAGCTTTTTATGTTTATTTGCCGTCTGAATATCCACTTCAGTAAAATAACTCTTCCTGTCTTTTGCTTATCTTCTTATTGAATTGTTTGTTTTCTTACCATTGAATTTTGAGCATATTTTACATAATCTAGATATGTCATTTGTCAGATATATGTTTTTCAAATATTTTCTCAGTCTGTAGCATGTATTTTCATCCTATTTATAGGGTATCTCACACTTTAAATTTTTAATTTAGAGGAATTTCAGTGTATCAGTTTATTATTTCTTAATGGAGTGTGCCATTGGTGTTACGTCTAAGAAGTCCTCTCTATATTCCAGTTGCCAAAATTTTTCCCCTGCTTTCTTCCAGAAGTTTAATATTTTACATTTAAGTACATGACCTATTTTGAATTAATTTTTGTAAAAAGGTCAAGGTTCACTTTTTGCCTTTGGATGTCCAATTGCTTCAGCATCATTTGTTGAAAACATTGTCTTTCCCTCAAATTGCTTTTGTACCTTTGTCAAAAAGTAGTTGAGCATAATTCTCACATGTCTACTTCTGAGTTTTCTATTATGTTTTATTTATCTATGTATCTATCCTTCTACTATTACTACACAATTAGGATAACTCTAGTTATAACTCAAAATGGATTAAAGGCCTAAATATTTTATCAGACATATATATAGCTATTTTTGCTTTCATTTAATTTTGTAGTATATCATTTTTGTCCCTTTTCTGCCTACTTGTACACATGGTTATATTTAAAGTGAGTTCCTTGTAGATAGCATAGATTGGATCATTAAATTTTATCCCAATCTGTATCTTTTTTGGTATATTCAGAGAATTTACACTTAATGTAGTTATTGATATTTTAGGTGTCATCTGGCATGTTAGTTTCTTGTTTCTTTTTTATTCCTTTCCCTACATTCTTATTGGTATTTGAATGTTTTGGAATTCTGTTCAATTTATTTATACTACTTTTGGGTATATAAACCAAAAGGAGAGAAGCAAAAGGGTGGGGCTGACAAGTATTAAGAAATAATAATAAGATCTGAAAATTTCCCAAATTTGGCAAAAGGCATATGCTTGCACATTTTAAAAACTGAAAAAACTCCAAATAGGTAAACCCAAATAAATCTTTGCTAAGTTACTTCATAGTCCAACTTATGAAAACCAAAAGCAAAGGAAAACATTTTGAAAGCAGCAAGAGATGAATGACCTCTTACCTATAGGAGAAAGACAATTTTAATGACTACAAATTTCTCAGAAAACATAACAGCCAGAAGGAAGTGGCACATTTTATTTCAAAGAAAGAAATATTTGCACAGTATTGTTTCTGGGTTGCTAGCATATTTGGTATCAAATCTGACATATATGAGATAAAAAAATCCAGGTAACTCATCACTAGGTTGTTCCTCAGGTCCTGAGGCCCATGGTAGTCCTGCCTTCTCCTTTCCATTCTTCAGATTTTTCTTATATTTATTTTTTTAATATTATATCCATGATTTTTACCTGTAATTACTGAGAGAAATAGGAAAAATATGTCTCCTCCATCTTTTTTAAAGCAGAAGTCCAAAAGTAAATTATAAAACTTTGTTTTAATGCTTTTATTTTATGTTAGCCTTATTGAAATAATTTCTCCAATGCTCAGCAATATCTTTGCCTCTTCCATTCTTCCCATATACTCCTTTCTCTTCTAGAATTTTTCTTAAAAAATCTTATTTTTCCTCCTTTATATTAAAATTTTCTCTTTCCAAATATTTTTCTTTAAAGTACAAAAATTCATAGCTCCTGTATATTTTAGAAGAAAAATAAATTATTTTAAAATTATTCCTGCTTTCAACCGGGTCCTCCTCATAACATCTTTCCCCTTTATTATTGCAGTGAAACTTATATAAGCAGTAGTCTATGGTCACTGACCCAAGGGACTTGAGTTCATGTACCAGTTACGCTTTTATTTAAGTAATTTCAGGCATGTCACATAACCTCTCTGGAATTTGCCTTCTTAATTAGTAAAACTGTTAAATATAAAACATTTGTTTTGACTTGTTTTGAAGTCATGAATCTATGAAACTTTTGATATAATTTGCCATATTTTCAACTAGGAAATGTTAAAAAAGTAGAAAAATTTCATTTGAGTTACTAAAACATAAAGTTTTTTCTTCTGTAGTGTATTTATTGATATGGCATAATGTTTTTTTATCTTCTGTTTAAGGAAGATCCCGATGTTTTGTGTCTAGTGATACTCAAGGTGCAAGTATAGACCCCCACAAATGACAAATGAATGCACCCTATAACTCAACACTTGTATGTGGCCCACTTGCTGCTGAGTTCCTCCTCCAACCAGTTACTGAAAGAACATACTCTGTTTCAGCCAGGAGTGCAGAGGTTGACCAAGGAATCTCTTCTTCCCACAGACCTTCTGTGGGAAGTTGTGTAATGTTTGTATCATATGGTAACATACAATGAGTGGGTGGCCTATAAGTGTATTGTTCTTCTGGAGATAACAAAGAAAATGTAGGAGGCTGGACCAGGTATGAGCTGAGGCTATAATTCTCCAGGCACTTGCTGCATTATTCCAATGAATTTTATTTATCAAAAAATTTTAAAGTTAAAATCTTTAATAATTTCAAAATGATGACGACAGAGCATAATACTCAACATTACACTCAAACATTATACTCATAAGAGCATGAGTCCCTGTGTGATGGTAAGCCATATGCCTTGTACAGCACTTTACTAGCTCTCAGCCTATTAAAAAGCAATCTAAGAACTTTAGGCTGTTATTAAGGTCTAAATCCCAAATTTCTTAGTGGTTATGGAAGTAAAGGAACACTGTGCAAAATATCCAGAAGGCTTGTGAGTAAATGTGGAGGAAAAGTTAAATGGATAACTCAAAGGTAATTTAAAGTTTTGATCCAGAAAAACTTAGGAGATGATATTGTCATTAAGGGAGTTGGATATACCCAGTTACTGGAGCTCATTTAGGGGGATATTAGAAAGAGGAGATGTGATAATAACTTTAAAATATTGGTAGGATATCTGGTTGTATTAGGTGGCTTCAAAGTTGCACTTAAATATGCAATTTTATATATTTGTTTCCAAGAGTTATTTGAAAAAGACTATGTGAACTCAGAGGAGGGATATACATATGCCAGGGATATAAATTTTGAAGTTATCCACATAATGATGGGGATGCTGTGTAATATCACAAAAGAAGAGGATCATCAAACTTTTTTTAATTCCAGGAAGATGGGTGTTCTGCAGTTCATAAGGGTAAAAGCCACAGGATATTGTTCCATTATTATTACATTTGACTATGCACTTGATCATGTTTTAGTCTTTGAAGTCACTAAGGTGTTTTATAAAGAAAAATAGTTGCATGTGTTTCAAGATGTGGTTCAAATAATGCAGACATAAATTTTGGTCTGAAATATTAAAATAAATTTTTCCTCTTGGGTGTAAGAGGCTAATGTATCTCTCCGTACTAAACTTTGAAATAAATTCTCAGTATGTATTAATTAAGCTATTCAACAAAACCCTAATAATAATGGATTCAATGACCTTCAAATGACCATTTAGAACTCATAAGAAAGAAGTTGAAGAAAGAATGAATTGGCAGTTCGCATATGGCATACATTAAGAGACCTAAGTTCTAGTCTTAGTTCTTTCAGAAATTTGTTTTATAACCTTGGATAACACACTCCTTTTTGAGCTTTCTTTCCCATAATTTTTTTTAACAAGAAACTGTTTATTTCATGTACAGTGGTCAGGAAGAAACACATGGTAGATTTTTTCTTCTACATTCCCTTACACACTTCTTTGTCCAAGAGTAAGCCATTTCTTCCAGACTAAACTTGACCCACTTGTCAATACTCTGATTCATCAGAAGGAATGTCAAGTATTCTTTGATGGATTGATCCTGTGTGCCTTGATCCAAATTATTGTATTAAGGAAGGAATAATTTTCAGAATTGGGGCAGATCTGGTGGATCGCTCTCTGCTTATGTAACTACCTCCAACCTAACTGCTCTGTTATGAATTAGTATAGGGAGTTTGTACTTTTACTCTTTCATTTTTTTTCAATAAAACACACATAACATAAAATTTACTATCTTAACCATATTTGAGTTCAATTCAGTAATATAAAATACATTCATAATATGCAACCATTACTACCATCCACTTCCAGGACAATTTTCATCTAGTAAAACTGAAATTCTATACTCATTAAACATTAACTACCATTCTACTTTTCCCCACAGCCCCTGAAAACCACCATACTACTTTCTCTCTCCATGATTTTGAAGTGGAATCACACTGTATTTGTGATTTTGTGACTGGCTTATTTTCCTTAACAAAATATGTAAGAATTTAATTTTCTTTTTAAAGATTAATAATATTGCATTTTATGTAAATGCCAGATTTTGTTATCCATTCATCCATTTAAGGACACTTGATTTGCTTTTGTCCTTTAGTTATAATAAATAATGCTGCTATGAACAAGGGTGTACAAATATCTCTTTGAAATTTTTTTTCCAAAATGTTTTTAGGTACATAGGCATAAGACATATTTTTGGATTGTATTGTAATTATATTTTTTAAATTTTTTTGAGAAATTGTCAGACTGTTTTATCTAACAACTATAACATTTGACACTCCAACTGATAGTGCATAAGGGTTTCAGTTTTTCCACATTCTCACCAACACTTGTTCTTGTCTGCTTTTTTTATAGCAGTCATTCAAATGGGTCTGAAGTAGTGTTTCATTGTGGTTTTGATGTGTATTGTTCTAATAATTAGTGATGTTGAGCATCTTTTCATATGCTCATTGGTTATTTGTAGAAATGTCTACTCAAGCCCTTCGCCCATTTTGAATTATGTTGTTTATTTTTATGTTGTTGAGTTTTAAGAGTTCTCTGTATATTCTGGATATTAATCCCTTAACAAATATATGATTTTCAAATATTTCTTCCACTTTTTGGATTGCCTTAATACTCTGTTGATAGTATCTTTTGATGCACAATTAAAGTACTAAGTTCAATTTTATTTATTTTTGGTGTTTGTATCTTTGGTGTCCTACTCAAGAAATCATTGCCAAATCCAAGGTTATGAAGCATTTGCCCTATATTTTCTCCTAAGAGGTTTATAGTTTTAGTTTTTACATTTAAGTCTTTAACGTAACTGCTTTGGCTAAAACTTCCAGTACTATGTTGAGTAGAAGTGGCAAATGCAAGCATCCTTGACTTATTCCTGATCTTAGAGGGAAAGCTTTTAGTGATTCACCATGAGTATAATGTTAACTGTGCTTCTTTTTTCATATGGGTTTTATTATGTTAAAGTAGCTTTCTTCAAAAAAGTTTGTTTGTGAGTTCTTATGAAAAAGTGCTTAATTTTGTCAAATGCTTTTTTTGCCTGAATTGAGATAACTATGTGATTTTTTCCCATTTATTTTTTTTATTTTTTCCCATTTTTTTCTGTTAATGTGATATATTACATTGACTTATTTTTATATGTTAAACCATTCTTACATTCCAAGAATAAATCCTGCTTGGTCATGGGGTGTAATCTTTTTAATATGCCCATGAATTCAGTTCTCTAATATTTTTGCATTAACGTTTATAAGGGATTATTGGTTTGTAGTGTTCTTTACTTGTAGTGTGTTTTTCTGGCTGTGGTTTTAGATCCTTTATGCTGAAATGAAGTCAAAACCACAGGAAAGCAAGATAATTGATTTTCACAGTAAGCAACCTTATAGTAACGATACTAATGCAAACTAAAATATACACTTTAAAATTTACCTATAACAATTTTACATTTGTTCAATGTTTGAATATGTTTGCAATTAGGCAAATAAAGTTTTCTTGTAAGATAAGAGATAACAATTGTTGGCATGGACCTGGAGAAAGGGGAAATCTTGTGCACTGTTGGTAGGAATGAACTGGAAAGCCAGTATGGAATATAGTATGAAGGTTCCTCAAATAGCTAAAAATGGAACTACCATATATTGTAGTAATTCCAGTTCTGGGTATTTCTCTGAAAAAAACAAAAACACTAAATCCGCATGATATCTGCACCTCATGTTCATTGCTGCATTATTTACAATAACCAAGATATGGAAACAATCTAAGTGTCCACTAATGGATGAATAAATAAAGAAAATGTGGCAGATGTATCCACAATGGAATATTATTTAGCCATAAAAAGAATAAAATCTTGTCATTTGCAACAACATGGACAGACCTTGAGGGTGTTACACTAAGTGAAATACATCAGAGAGAGAAAGACAAATACTTTATTTAGTTGCTTATATATATCTAAAAAAAACCCCTCATAGATACAGAGAACAGATTGGTGGTTGCCAGAAGCAGGAGGTGGAGGATGAGCAAAATGGATGAAAAGGGTCAAAAAGTACAAATTTCAAGTTATAAGTATCCAGGTGTAAATAATATACAGCATGATGACTATAGTCAATAATATTGTATTGCATATTTGAAATTTGCTAAGAGAGTAAATATTAAAAGTTCTTAGCACAAGAAAAAAAAAACACAGTTTTGTAATCATGTGTGGTGAAGGATGTTAACCAGACTTACTGTGGGGTTGTTTTTGCAATATATACAAATATAACTTAATTATGTCATATATCTGAAACTAATATACCTTAATAAATATAAACTAAACATTAATTTTAATGTAAATTAATACAATGTTAATATTGATCTATTTATCCTATCATTACATAGTATTTTTTGAGAGCTTTCCTTGTGTTAGGCTGTTTTGAGCTACAAGGATGACAAAGATAAATCTGTCACATTTCCTTAGGTAATTTAAATTCAAATGTGGAAAGCAGACCGAAAAGTATCTAAGGAATAAGTCAAATTATTTTAAGTTGGGATAAGAATAATAAAGGAAACAAACAGAATGGGGTTAGAAAACAGAGGTGAGAGAAATTATCTTTACATAGAATAGCAAGGAAAATTTATTTGGATGATTGTGTATGGGAAGAAAATTTGCCACTGGAAAATGTGTCTCTTTGGGATGAAGCTTAATTTATGCTAATTATTCTTAAGAAACAGAGACTCAAGAAGTTTTTTGTTGTTGCTGTTATTGTTACCTTCCCCTTAAGTGACTAAGATAGTTTAGGTAAAGGATCTGTTCTGGAATAGCACTATCACCAGAGATATCTGCAAAGAATATGGGCTAAGTGTGGTGGGGGAAACTTGGCAAGGCATAGAGATCAGAATTCACTCTGTGCCCCACACTCTCCTCATGGCCCAGTTAACATTTGTTAACAAATCATTTTCTTTTCCATTTCCAAGTGTATTGTCTTTCTCCCCTTTGAAGTCCCAAATCACTACCCTCAACATCCTCCTTTATCTTTAGTTGAAGATGATATTTAAGTTGAGAACTTAATTTTTTGGGATTTTTTTTTCCCTGAGTCTCCACCATGTATGCACATTATTAAACTTTTGTTTGATTTTCACACAAATCAAGACAAATTCAATTGTCTCAAGCCAATTAAATTGTTAGAAAAACCGGAAGAAGCTAGAAGAGTAGAGGAAAATATCTTCTTCCCCAAAAGTTGATATTTAAAGTGAGACCTAAATGGTGATTCTTTTCTTAAGATGCTTCTATTAATACAGACATACATATTACATTTTATAAATATATTTTTAAATTTAAAGAACTAGTCAAAATTGGAAATTGTTTATACAATTGCATTTAAGTAGATTATCTAACACTATATATGGATAAAAGGAAATGAGCAAAGTGGCATTTCTTTGTCATAGCCTGGTTTATGATTGTAAAGATAATTGGAAACTCATATTTCAAATAATATTTTTGTAGAGTCTACAAGCCATATAAAATAAATCAATAAGCACAACCTAATAGGAATTAGCATAGCAACTCAGATTTTTGAAATAAATTAAAAAAAGGATGATTTGGGATTTTATGTTATGCTCCAAAGTCTTATGTGTGGGTTTTGTTGATGCTGAAATTGTATTTAGTAAAGATTCTTCATTTATATTAGGATGTAGTTGCTAGCATTTTTTTTTTATTTAAATCTTACTTTGAAAGATATGCCAATAACTGCTTCATTAATACCAAATGATTAGTTTATAAACTATTACTGTAACTTAGCAAGACCCTAAGTATCCCTCCCAGGGCAGACCCTTCCCCCTAGGTCCTCTGCTGTAGCTCTTCTCTGAGGTACCTAGATAATAGTATCTGATGTGCATTTCCTAAGTTGTTTTACAGATGTGAAAACCCCTCTCCAAATAGAAGATGTTACCTATTTGATGACGATGAGCACATAGCCACCCCTAGGCCTCCTGGAACTTGAGGATTGGTAATGCTAACCCCTGTGACAATGCCCTGTTACCTCACCATCAACCAGAGAATTGTGCATGAGATGATCACATACCCTGGGACTCCACTCCCTCACCTGGCCTTAAAAATGCTTTGCTGTCACCCTTGGGGGAATTCAGGATTTTAGTGCATGAGCCACCTGTCCTCCTTATATTGGTGCTTTCACACTAAAAGATGCACTTTCCTTCACAACAGCCCAGTGTCAGTAGATTGGCTTTACTGTCTGTGGGCTAGTGGATCCAAGTTTGGTTCGAGAGCATTGCATCAATACTTCCACTTGCCTTTAAATGAAAGTGAGTATTTAATGTTTTCAACACTAACTTTATATTCAATAATTATCTCATATATTTTAAACTTTTTGATATATTTTAAATCTGAAGATAAAGTATAGCATTAGCCTAATGAAGATGTTTTTAATTTCTAAATGAAATGACTGGATTATTCAAGTTATGGCCAAAATTGGGGAAAATTTTTTATTAATCAAAAATGGCTGCTAGATATCACTAATTATCAGAGAAATGCAAATCAGAACTACAATGAAATATTACTTTACGCCAGTCAGAATGGCCATCATGAAAAAGTCTACAAATGATAAATGCTAGAGAGGCTGTAGAGAAAAGGGAACTTTCCTACACCATTGGTGAGTATGTAGTTTGGTGCAGCCAATATGGAAAACAGTATGGAGTTTCCTCAAAAAAACTAAAAATAGACTTACCATATGATCCAGCAATTCCACTCATGGGCATATATCCAGAGGAAGCTCTAATTTGAAAAGATACACACATCCCAATGTTCATAGCAGCATTATTTACAATAAGCCAAGACATTGAAACAATCTAAATGTCCATTGACAGATGACTGAATGAAGAAGTTGTGGTATGTATATATATAAATATACACACATAGTGGAATGCTACTCAGCCATAAAAAATAATAAAATAATACCATTTGCAGCAACATGGATGGACCTGGAGGTTGTCATACTAAGTAAAGCTTTCTTGTAATAAGCTATAATTTAAAAATCTTAAAATCTATGTATATATGCGTGTATATGTATAATTAAATAGTTTTACTATATACCTGAAACTAACATTGTAAATCAACTACATTTCAATAAAAATAAAATTAAAAAAAGAAAGGTTAAAAAAAAAGAATGACTACCAATAACTTCTCTGTTGGAAATTATGTATATTGTTTCACTGAGCAAAGTAATTTAAAGATACATGCCTATTATTTTTGTTATTCTGTGGAAATAATGAAGTAGAGAATGGAAGGCACATCAGAAATCCTGGGAAACACAAATAAACTCTTTTTCTCTAATCAACCTATAAGGGTGATAATAAATTATGATGGTCATTATATAGAGCCAGTAAGAATTACAGAATTAATGGCACTTATCATTTAAATATTTTCTAAATTTCAGGCAGTAGACAAAGCAGTTTTGGTGCCTTATACAAATTAATTTGGAAAATTAAAATAATTCCATATAGTAAGCATTATTATCATCCCCATCTTACATGAGGAAACTTATGCTTAACAAACCAAAGTAATTTACCAATCATCTCAAAGCAAATTAACGGTGAAAGTGGGAATTAACCTAGGTCCTTTTGATGTCACCTCAAAATTACATTGGTGGTTTCCAAATTTGGTGATCATAAATAAAATTTCTGGGGAAATTTATAAAATTAGATTTCAAAGTCCACCCCAGAACTACAGAATCTATCCCAAGAGCAAGACATGAGATTCAGTATTATAAAAGCTTTCCATTGCCACAGGTTTCTTGAGTTAAAAAGAAAAAAAAAAAGTACCTTTAAAATGGAGAGATCTATTGGAGTCCAATTTAATCAAGTGATTAAACTCAGCACCACTGACACTGTGACAAGTTGATATAAAATGATATAATGTACCTTCTAATGTGATACATCACTTATATGTGTTTTCTTGCCAAAAATGTTTAATATGAATCACAAAGAAACAATGTTTAATCTAATCAAAACCAATCAAGATGAGAATGTTAGGCATTTCTAAATAATTGTAATAGTCTCTTAAAATAATGTAAACCACAAAAGACAAATTAAAAAACCTAATCAAAATTTAAAAGCTAAAAGGATTCCTTATATTAAGGGGTACCAAAAAGGTATAATCAAATTCAGTGTATAAACTGTTAGATTGAAACCTAAATTTAAAACACACGCATGTATACACACACACACACACACACATAAACACAGATAACTATGAAAGACATTTAAAATGCTTGGGGAAACCCAAATACTGGATGTATATTAGATTATATTATTGAATTAATGCTAAATTTCTCAGGTGTGTTAATGGTACTAAGGCTATATAGGAGACTGACCAATTTTATTCTTAAGAGCTGCTTCATGAATTATTTAGGATAAAGTGTCATAAATCTAAGATGTTTTCAAATACTTCAGCAAAAAAATAAACAAAAATATATATGTTTGCATGTATATGGAAACAAAAAAAGTGAAATGAAAGGTGAGCGAAAGAGGGAGGGAGGAAATGATGGAGGAAGAGAGAGAAAGAGAGAGTAAATATAGCAAAATGTTAAAAATTGATGAATCTAGTTAACAGGTATGTGATTTTCATTGTACCATTATTTCTACTTTTTTTATGGATTGTTTTGTTAAGAATAAAAAGTTGTGTAGTGGGAAGGTCACAATGTAAATCTGATGAGTTTCAAGCTATAACATCTCTGAGCTATACCATAACTTACACATTATCCCTACTATATGCATCTTAGAACTCATGTACACAGATGTTCATATCTCTATAAAGAAAAAATAAAAGCATATCTCCTGGAAGATGAAATGGAGAATGAGGGAAGGGACAGAAAATAAGAATGAGAGAGGGAAACAAGGGAGAGATAATGGGTGGTATGATAGGTAATTTACTATTGATGGTTATAGAAAAGAATAGGTGATCAGGAAGCCAACCAAGGTGAAACATATTAAGAAGACAAAAGAGTTTATATATGTATATAAAAAATACATTTTATATATATTATAAAATTAATATATATTTTAAAATATATATAAAGGAAGAAAATATATAAAATAATATACATTTTATAATATATACATATATTATATATATATATATTATATATATATATATATATATATATATATATATATATGAAGAGTTCCAGAAGATACTATTCTAAGAAGTATTGGTCTAAGTAGCAGTAGGACAAGTCAGGAGGGATGGCTTTAATCTCAGGGAAAGATCTGGATGTAGAGTATTGTTGAGAAATATAATTAAAAACAAAATCTCCCAACTCAGAAATCCTTCCTACAAAGACAGTAGAGAAAGACTTTTATTATTGAATGTGCATTAAACCAGAAAGTAATGTGTACCAAAGGAATTCTAAGTGACTGCAAAAGGAATCTCACCCCCTTATGTAGCTAAATAGATACAATTCATCTATATGCACCTTTTCAAAATAAATAATAACTAGTCCAAAAGGAAGATTTAGCAATTTCTTTCACACTTAGTTCATCCTAACTTTACCTGGTAATTGGGGTAACCATCTATGTTAACTTATTAGCTTAATACAGATAAAAAGCAAACTTCTCATGTTTTTATGATAGGAGATAGTTTGTAAATTGGAACAAGGCACCCACAAGAGTTAAGTTCTTACCCTCCCACAAGAACTGGAAAATAAGGGAGATATCTCCCCTGATGTTTGAATTTTACAAAGATGGCTCTCAAAGTATTTGCATTTTAAAGAGATAAGAAAGTACTTATGAAGTTTTTTAAAAAGGGAGGTGAGAAAAATATCTATCCTAATTTTCAAAAGGGAGACTTAAGCTTCTTATTTTTAATTTGCACATATCCTTATAGTATGAGGATAATAGTAATAATATGAATTATAGTTATCACTTTTATTTATTATCATAAGTACTGTAAATTAAAAGCTGTCATTTGCCTAGCACCTACAATGTGCAAAGGGCCAGGTAAAATACTATGTAAATATCATTTCATTTACTCCTTACAATCCAATGTGCTAAGTGCTAAATTATTCTCATCAAACAGAGGAGAAAACTGCTGTGCAAAGATTCTAAGTGGCTTGCCAGAATTCAAACAACTAAAAATTAGGAAGCTAAATTTATGATTCTAGGCTATTCTGGTCCCAAAGTTCTTATAATTTCTACTACACAACAAAATCCCATAAAGTCTGAAGTAAAACTTTCAATGGTTGACTTGATACTGAGAGAGTGAGCTGTTGACCTAGGGCAGTCACTCACTAGAGGCAGAACTAGAGCCTGGGTGCCTGAGTTAGGGTTAAGTGTCCCTAGCTAAGAAGGTTAGAGGGCTGTGTGCACAGGAAACCAAGCAGTCATTACACAATTAAGGAATTTGCACATGTAAATTCCAATTGAATTATAGTAATAGTCAAAAGCAGATGGTCTTTTCCCATTAATTAATTCAGGAAGAAAATACCAACTGCAAAGAAAGGATCTAAAGTCCCTATATAATTTACAATTAGAAGAAAGCTAAGATTCCCCATCTTAAAGCCTATAAAAATGACCAGAAGACCTGGTTTGCTAGGTCATTTTCCATTAAAGATATATACTATTTTATCCTATTATAAAAATAACTTATATTTAACACAAAATATTTGAAATATTTAGAAAATGACTCATCTCATTATTTAAATGTAACTCCTGTTAACATTGTGATGTACGCCCTTCGAAAAATTTTGTTCATTTTAATGAGTACAAATGCACATGTTTGAAAAACTGCTCTTTCCTTGAGAGATCACAAGTCCCTATTACTATGTGGTTGAGAGGTTTGGGTTCCATCATTAAGGCTGTGACACATTTAGCCCAATGCCTCTCAGAACCAGGCTTTGTTTGCTAATAATGATAATAAAAATCACTTCCTATGAAGTAGTTGAACTACCAAGCTTGTCCTGTTCACAGACCTCATCAGCATTGCCTAGGAACTTTGACAATTTTAACATCAGGGTTTTTTTTTTTTTTAATCAACAAGACCCAATTACAAAATCCCTTTCTACAAATTTGTGCAAACCATCATTGAAATAGATATAAGCAATTCCTTCAGCCACTTCAGGACTATAAAAGGGACATAATCCTCTAGACCGCCAAATCCTAATGGGCTTCTGTAAAGACTGGCTTCAATAGAAGCTCCTGAATAAAAAAAAAAAAAAAAAAAAAAAAAAAAAAAAAAGAGACATTTTTTTACAAAGAAACTGGCAAATTCTATGAAAGAGATGAAAGAACTTGTGGGGAAAATTACTTGTAGAATTTAGCCAAATTCCATTAGCTATATTTAAATAGAAATTAAATAAAAATGACAAAGTTGGATCAACACAAGATATGAGGGAAAAAATCTACTAAAGGTATTATGTGAGTTTTGGAATGATCGCAACTTCCAACAATGTTAAAGGATAAAATCATTGTAGTTCAAGATCAAGATAAATCCAGACATTTTGATAACACATCTATAAAGAAGCTTTGAAGTAGTGGAAAAGCCTTTCAAAGAATTAAAAGTAATCCTGCTAAACATTTATGCAGTACTTTATAATTTTCAAAATACTTTTATACATGTTATTTTATTTAATTCTTAGTAGATATTATTAGTATTATTTTAAAATCACCAAGGCTTACAGAAATGAAATAGCATACTCAAAGACAGTTAGGATTTGAGCTTAAGTCAATATAATTATCAAATCTTGACTCTGAACCACTGTGCTATCTTTCTCCCATATTATTTTAAGTCAGTCATATTCAATATTTTACTACTGGAAGTCCTATTTATTATTTCATTTTCCTCCATAGACCTCTTATCCTGAAATATTTTGCTTTTCAAAAATTTGCATCCATTTCTGATTTAAGACATATTTCCAGGTTCACTGAATTCGAGTTAAAAGTTAAAATAAAAAGATAATTTATCCTGTGGACTCTACCCACACTAAATATGATAAATTCACTGGGATATTTGAGAAATTGAAAATACTTTTTTGAAAAACTTGTGGAAGTTCTATTATAATTACCTTTGATAACTCTCATTTCAGAGAAAATGATTACTGTGCTATTCTAGGGCCATTTCCAGATAAAATATTTGATGATATTGATAGAACAGAGAGGTTTCATAACCTCAAGGTCATACAGCTAGTGAAAATAGGAGTTAAATTTATTTCTTTGTACAATTTTTGCTATACTATACATTTGCCTTGTGAAAGTTACAGGAGAGCCAGTGATCAAACTAACACTAAATCATAGTCCTCCTGAATTTCCAGTTCCTACCAAGTTATTAGAGGACTTCAGAAGGTATAGGCATTGCTTCAAGTGTAATACTTTGTAAAATTTAACCATTTAAACTAAGACCTTTAATGGAATTGTCAGAGAGGCTTTGTCCTAGAGGCGATTCCAAGAGTAGTTAGGTACCTGAGAGGTAGAATGAAGAAGACAGAGTACAAAGGAAAGAAAAAATTAAGTGTTTTTAGTCTGATATTTAGTATTATTATGATGGATCTCATTATGAATAAAACCAGCATCTCTTTTAATACTTCAACTTACATTTAAGTGGATAGATCTTAGATCTAGTAACTTTAACTGAGAGGATGACCGTGTAGTAAACCTAATTTATATGTCTAGGTAAATCCAAGAGATAGTCATCAAATAATGCAGAATTCTGACCAATTTGAGAGTCTGAGCAGCCACATAAGAGTCCAATCAGTTTTTTTATTCTACAATTTTATAAGGTTAACCATCTTAACCAGGGTTTATTGCTAATAATAATATTTGAAGTTCTTTTTATTCTGCCATTATGTGGCAATGTGATTCAAATATATGCACATACATACCTAAACATATAAAATATTTATAGGTGGTGATTTGGGATTTTGGGAGGATTTTTTTCACCATTACTTTTATAAGGTTACATGTAGAATTAATTCCATACACTGGGGAGAAAAAGTAAAGAGTTACATGGATACTAATTAGCAAGCAAGAAAAAAATTAGAAATTCTTTTAACAGACAAAATAGCAAATGCCAAATAAGACCACAATAGATATAGCAATAGACATAGTTGTCATAACTGAAAGAGATAGAAAACTGAAAATGCTGTGAAAAGCAGCACTATTTAACTTCTCCAGACAACCCTGGACTGCCAGGATTTTTTTCTAGTTATTTAATAGCTTTAGCTAGTAAAAATTTGCTCATGTGTACTTTAGCAAATTTAGAATTGGTTCTCCCACATGCCACGGCAGTGTTTCCTAAATTTTGAATTCCACATTGAAGACTTTTGCAACTGAATCACTATGCTGTACAACAGAAATTAACACACTGTAAATCAACTACAATTTAATTAAAAAAAACTAAAAGAAAATAATTTTTCAATATCTACATATAGTTATCATTATTATTTACTTAATATTTAGGAATATGTCTGAAATCATTCCATGAAAATAAGTGTTATTATTATTAATATATCTCTAGATGAAAGACTATAGTGAATCTTACCCTTCATACACTTTTTCATTCTTTGGAATTCAATGAACTTAAAAATTCCTAAAGTGTGATACACCATAGTATATATTAACTTGAGTATTAGAAAAGACAATGTTACTATAGATTTTCTACAAATATTAGAGAATGGACTCACTTATTTGATTACCTCAAGCATTTAAAACACAACTTCTATCTGAGAAAGTATCAAATTCCTCCATGTATCTGAAATGGCTACCACAAATTCTGTGTTTTGCTAAAGCCCTGATTCTTATTTAATATATTTAATACACAATTTTTAAAAGTTCCATTTTTCAGAGCTAAATAATTAGAAGAGGAGGTAAGGCTGATTAAAGGGAGGTATGGTAAAAACAAGGGAAGCAATGGCCTCCATATGGTGTAAGAAGTGACAAAAAAAACAAAACAAAACAGTATCTTCCTCCATTTTCCTCCATTTTCCAGTAAAGAATACCCATAATGGTGGTGATTTTAAGTAATCAAGAAAAAACATTCAGTTACATTTAGTGTTTCATTATTTGAGGCAGCAAATAAACATGTAATTAAAAATATATCCAAAATAGGTTAAAATACAAATATGAATTTCTTGTAGAGAAACATTCAGTTACCTGTAAAATTCACATTATGCAGAACGTTGCATTTGTGATATGGCCAGGCAAATGAACTGTCATCATACTTTTTAAAAGAGGAAGTAAGAAGTCTCTGAATTTCTGATTACTTTTGAGTTATGATAATTCACCTAGATGCAGTCAAGGTCATGATATATTTTTTTAAATCAAAGATTTAATCAATAGATAAGACAAAGTCCAAATCCTCAGGACCTTCCACGCTGCAAGATTAGAAACTACTACATCTTAATCAGACTGAATGAGCATTGAATTATTAGCCATTGTTGATGATCCAAAAGAGGTACAGATTTTGGCCCAGGCAAGCCTTACAAGAAATGGAGAGTAATAGAACCAAAAATGTCAGCCAAATCTCATGATCTTATTGTGAGACATATTTCCCCAATATTAAGATTTGCTTCTCTTGACCAGAAAAGAAAATTACCAACAACCCATAAAATGGAGGGAAGAAAAATTATAAAATTTCCTCTTGTATAAAATGAACTTTAAAGGTTCTTAAAAATATAAAGAAACCTCTAGCAAGACTTAAAAATAAATAAAAAAGGGAAAATACAAATTACCAATATCAGGATTAAAACAGAGGACAGCAACGGTGATCTTGGAATTAAAAGGATAATAAGGGAACATTACAAAGAATGCTACACTAATAAAGTTGATAATTTAAAAGAAATAAATCAATTCCTGGAAAACCACAAAGTACTAAAACTTGATTAAGATAATTTGAATGGCATATAATATTAAATAAATTCAGTTCATAATTTAAAAACTCTCATAAAATAATACCCTTGGCACAGTTTGGCTTAGTGTATCAAATATTTAAAGAATAATTAATGTCAATTTTATACAATCTGTTCTTGAAAATAGAAAAGAAGGACATTTTCAAATTCATTTCATGAGGGCAATATTACCCTAATATCAAAATCAGACAAAGACAGTACAAAAAAGAAAACTAAAGATCAATATTTCTTATAAAGTTAAACACAAAGATCTTCCACAAACTATTAGCAAATTGAATTCAACAAAACATAAAAAAAGTTATACACCATGGACAAGTGCGTTTTATTCCAGTTATACAAACTGGTTCAACATTTGGAAATCAATCAATGTAACCAACCATAACAAGACACTGAAGAATAAAAGCTCTATGATCAAGTGAATTGATGTAGAAAAAATTTTGATAAAACCCAATACATTTTCATGATGAAAAAAACCACTCATTATATAAGGGAACATGCTAACACTTATAAAGACCACCTATGAAAAACTTACAGGTGACACCATACTTAATGGAAAAAGATGGTGTGCTTTGCCTCTAAGACTGAGATCAAGTCAAGAAGGCATGCTGTCACCACTGCTATTTAACATAGTATTGGAAATTCCATTGACTATGATAAGACATAACTAATTAACTATATAATTAAATAAATCAATGGGATAGATATTGAAAAGGAAGAAATAGAACTTTCCCTATTTACAAATGACATGATTGTCCATGTAGAAAATTCCAAGTAGTTTACAAATAGCTGCCTTAAGTAATGAGTTCAGCAAACTTGGAGGATATAAAATTAACACACAAAAGGATCAATTGTAGTTTTACATACTAACAATTAACATGTGAACGCCAAAATTCAAAAAGACTATGCCACTTACAATCACTCCAAAAACATGAAATACTTAGCTATAAACTTAGCAAAATATGTACAAGATCTATATGATAAAAATGTTACAAAATGATGATGAAGGAAATCAAATACCTAAATAAATGGACAAGCATATCATATTTTTTATCAGAAAACTCAATTTAAAAAAGACATCAATTATCAAATTGATATACAGGTTTAATAAAATTCTTATCAAAATCAGCAAATATTTTTATATATTTAAACAAGATTGTTCTAAAATGTATAAGGAAAGGCCCTAGAACAGCTAAAGTAATCTTAAAAAAGATTACATTGGGAGAAATCAGTATCAATAAATAGTAAAGCTTTCTATATAGCTATACTAAGATATGTGATATTGGTGAAGGGATAAATACAGTGATCAAGGGAGCAGAGTAGAGAACCCAGAAATAGATCCACACAAATACGGTCAACTGATTGTTTTATTTTTTTTACAAAAGTTCAAAAGCAAAAACGAAGGAAAGATAAACTTCATTAAATGGGGCTGAAGCAATTAGTTATCCTAGGCAACACACAAACAAACCTTGACCTAAGTTTCACATCTTTTAAAAAATTAACTCAAAATGGATCACAGATTTAAGTGTAAAATGTGAAACTATAACTTTTAGAAAAAACATAGAAGAAAATCTTCAGTTTCTGCATCTAGGAAAAAGATTCTTAGACTTAGTAAAAAGCATAGTCCATGGAATAAAAAAAATGGATACATCATAACTTAATGAATGAAAAAAATTTTTATTCTGCAAAAGACCCCATAAAGAGGATAAAAAGACAAGACACAGAGAAAATATTTGCAAGCCGCATATCTGACAAAGGGTGAGTAACTAGAAGACATAAAGACCTCTCAAAATTCAACAGTTTAAAAAGAAATAATCCCATTACAACATAGGCAAAAACTACAGATATTTCACCCAAGAGGGTGTCACAAAGAACAAAAATAAATTGTGCCTCGATTGGTTTGGAGAAAATATGTTAGGTGTACCCTATTTTCTTACTATAAAACATTATTCTTTAAGAACTTCAATATGGCATCAAGTCTATCAGTTTTGGATCACTGCCAAGATAGCCTAAAATAATTTAAGATTCTTTCACTTGAGGCAGGTCTTCTAGCACCAAGGAGGGCTTTAGACTGAGGCATGAGTGGTTTCCTCAAAAGTCACTTCAGAAGAAAATATCGGACTAGTAATAACAAATTTGCAATAGTAAAAAAAGAATTAAACAATTAAAATTACTTAATCAATTAAAACTAGGGAAAACTTAGCTCTCCAGAGCTTGAGGTCATAGTTCCAGATATTACTGTTCACCTGGTAGTGATTCATGTAAAATATAGGAATAGTATCTAAGAAGAAAAAATAGCCTATAGAAGGTAATTTCACACACTCATATCTAAAATGTGTTGGAAAAAGTCATACCTTCAGCTTCTGAATTGTGTTGAATAAAAATATAAATTATATAGCATTTAACTTTAGCTAAAATGCCCACACTGTAATCAAATAAGGTCAAATGTATGATAGATTCAATACAACATTATAAATGAAAAGATATTGTCAAATTGATTTTGTAAGATACAAGGAGGTTTAAAAGAAACTATCCACTGAGATGTGAGCCAGATGAAATCTCTAAGTTTTAATTCAAAAAGTCCCATGCCCTTGTGTTCTTGATAGCCTTTCCACATTGATTTCAAAGAACTTACCTACCAACAAAAGAATTCTAAACACTGAATGAGATGTTTGAAGTAAGTGCTTCCAATGGGTGAGAGCTCTTGCATCCAAAATGCCTAAGCCCCTCAGCCTGGACAGCTGGACAGCAGTCTTTGTAAGGAGAACTCTTCACTAATACTTAACAGAAAGAACTGCAATCAAGTCAGGAAACCTCTCACAGCTCCAGTGTCACTGAAAGGGCACTTTGACACTGTTTTCCTAGTAGACTAATGAAATGGGAATTTGAAGGTTATGAGATCGTCACTACCTTAAGTGCATCTTGTATTGTTTGGTTTACAAAAGTAGTTTTATTAGCTTTTTCTCCCTGTCATTTCTGGCTAAAGTTCCATGACCAGATTAGAATAGCAGGAAAGTACTACATTGAAAAGGACCTTTGTAGGTGGAGATACTTGCTAAATTCTTTGGTTTTCTCAGTAGTTTGAACATGATATATAACCTTTTTGTCTCATAAATGCTTTCTTGATGGAAATGTCCACTTTCAGGAATTTCTGAAGCAGGCTTATCATGAACAAAATTGTGAACTGAAAACTTTTTTTTCGTAGCTTCCATCTCACCTTCGATGACCCATCTTGCCTTTTTCCAACTCCCCTACTACCCATTCAACACACTAAGAACTTAGTGCCTTCAAGCTGCCTTCCAACAGGCTTAGGCCTGGTCTCCTAAGCTTTCTTTCTCAATAAACAATTTGTATTGTGCAGTTTTCACTCCTCCATTGCCTCCTAAATTTCATCAGACTGTGTTCTCTTTCTTCTCCAATCTTTACTAGTTAATTTGAAAAACTTTTATGACTAGCTCATGGTATTATAATGGGTAGCAGTTAAAACATTTATACTTAAATGAGGTACTCACAGGGGTCATACAAAATTATTTTGATGGAAATATGCCAGTGGGGAAGACAGCTTTTTTGTGTCCTTCAAATCACACATGTAAACTGCCTACATATTAATATATCACCAGTAGTCATTTAACAATATGATATTTCAAACAGCTTCAGATTTCCAAAGCAAGGATTGTTTTCAATGTCATAGTTTGCTTTAATTTGCAAAGTCTATAAACCAAAATTATTACACAGACAGGAAGAAAGTAACCAAGATATTTATAAGAACAGAGTTAATCTATAGAACACAAAGATGCTCAAAAAGGGCAATCAGGTAGCCTTCAAAAAAATCATCACTGCCTTAGGGTTTACACAGTTTATCCATACTCATGATTGCATTTGGTCATCACAATAATTCTATGACATAGGCATGACAAAAATTATTCTGTAATTTTACAGGTGAGAAAATGAGGCTGGAAAACGTTAACAAATTGCCCAAGACATCATAGGGAGTTAGTAGCAAAAATTTTCTGACTCATATTTTAATGTTTTATCCATTATAATTATACCTGCCTAACTTAATTTTCCTAAGCCAAGTTTTGATCTTCACTTGCCTTGGATAACTTTCCACTACCAGTGCTTTTTTTATCATTTATTAAAAAAAATAGACTGCTCCCTTTATGATTATTTTTAATGAATGCTGTCTATCATCTCTAGGCTTCCCATAGGTACATGGGACTTAATCATCCCTTCTTTATGAAGGAATTGCAAGCATTCAATGATATTTAACTGATTCTAATTACAAAAACAAAATCTTATATGTGTTCTGTATACTTGTTTAAAACCAGTGAACCACCTACCATAGATACTTCATCATTATATTTTCCTTAATAAATCTTTTAGCAGCAATTATTAGAGTTCCAGATTATGCTAATCAGTATCAGGTCAATATTTAATTTGATTAGCAACTTCAGGTCCTATAGAAGCAGGCTCATTTCCTGTTGACCCCAAGTCAAAATGATTCTCCTCATAAGACACCTACTTAAATGTGTAGCTCTTGGATTGACTTACAATGCTCTTCTCACTCTTCTTTCTTTGTATAACTAATTTTTATGATCAAAATTCTCCATTATTCCATTATAAGACAATGCTTTTAAGATTAGCTTCTGTGTCAGTTAAGATCATAAGAATGTAGATGCTGACATGGAGCTAGCAAAGCAAGAAGTTTATTTTGTATAATACCTATGAATATAAAATATGGAAGAAGACTTTAGTCTTCAAAACTGATCTAATATATGTAAAATAAAAAGGGAGAGGAATATGTTTGGACAGGAAGGCCTTCAAGTAGTGATGCAGATCTGATATCTAGGCCAATTCAAGGGTAATCACCAGAGCAAAACTCCTTATTAGAGAATCCTAAATTGTGTATTTTCGCCATGCTCATTCATTGGCTGGTACTGTCTGGAAAGAACAACATCTCACTGTTAAAGTGAACCTGGAAACTGAAGCTGTTAACATCTGGAAAATAACAGTTAACCGCACTCTTTGTATTTACTGAGTTCTTTTATTAAGGTAAATCCAAGTGGTATCATGATTGCTACAGCTATACAAGGTCTTCATAAATCCATTTTCCTCCTCTTTCCATTAGTATCATTTTTTTTTAAGAATGAAAGATTGAGTTAGCCTAAGAAACATCAACAGATATAAACCTCAAGGTAAAAAGAAAATATTTTAAGTGTGGAAAAAGCATATTAGGGAGAGTTCTTAAAGTACTTGTTGAGTGGTTTAAATTAGATTAATGATACCCTAGGGAATGGCTGTATCAAAACAAAGGATCATACCTGAACTTAAGCATAACATATTAAAAATGCTTTATAATAATTCTTTCTATTGATGCGCAGTTTATAATACATGGGGGGTAAATAAAATTAAATGAGGATAATCAGAAAAAAAGCTACTTTAACAGGAATGCCTTTATAATGTTGCTGGGCCTAGATGAGCATGGTTTCAGTAGGAATGGATTGGGAGAAACAGATTTTAGAGATGTGATATAGAAATAACTGTCAGAATTTGATGATGGGAAGGGTGACAACGTCCAAAAGGTAAGGAATTAAAAAGAAGTACAATCAGAATCAAAGACTTTTCAAGCCCCTCCTCCACCAAAAGCTAGTGTGTATGTAAGAGAGCATGAACACTTTAAAATCACAAAAGGGATGGTAGGCTATTTTCAAATGAAATATAAATGGTACTTTAGTCATAAAATGCAGTATAAAACTGATTCAATAGTTCAGTGATAGAAAATCTAAAAAAATGGTAATGTAATATGGAGGATTGAATGTAACACTCCAAAACAAAATATTTTACATTATAGATTGAAAATAGGAAACTTAAATTTGAAGAATAGCAGATGATTAAAAAATACCACAACTAAACTGATACGTAGACATCTCATAACAAAATTGTAAATTATATCTACAAAGACAAAATGTAAAAGGAATTTGATTATCTATGGAAAAACAACAATTAAAATGACAGAAGATGTCTCTATAACAAAAATAGTGATACATGAGACAGAGGCCAAGGTAGAGTAGAGAGACTCACAGCTCACCCTCTCCCACAAATACACCAAGAGTTACATCAAAGCCACTGAATTGCACAGAATACTTACCAAACTCTGGCAGAGTGTCTCTTGTTTGAAATATGGGAGGATTCTCATAAAATCCTGTAAGAAAAAAAAAAGCCAAAAGAAAAAAGAAAAAAATTTACACACTACCTCCCTTAACTGGCCAGTGCCTGATTTCAGAAACTTACCAGCCTTACTGTCCTGCAGAGAGGGTGTGGCAAAGTAGTAAAGGCACCCTCATGCTGGGATGTCACATCTCCAACCAGGAGGTCAGAAGGGACAGAAGTGGAGCTTCCGAGGCTAGGAGGAGAATGTGGCAGCCACTTGGTAGACAGAACTGAAGTGGGAGGAAAGTGGGCAGGGTACAACCACTGAAGGAATAACACAGCAATTGAGGATGGGACAAACTGGGTAAAGGCAAGATGTCAGAAGATTTGACTTCCAGTAGACCTTGAGCCTCATGGAGCACCCACAGGCACCATAACAGTTCCTAGGTTGACCATAAAAGGCCAAAAAGTAGGTGAGGGTGCATTTCCTGGAAATCCTCACCTCATCACCAAAGTAGTTGGAATACTCCTCCTACTTATTAGCATATGAAATTATTGAGCCCATAAAACCTAACAATCGCATGCCTTGTAGTCGCTCTGTCGCTCTGTCTCTTGCCTTCTGAGATGACCCACACTCTGTCTATGGAGTACATATCTACTTTTACTTTAAACTAAATACCCTACACCTCTCAGCTTCTCTCCTTCTCATCTTTCAGAGATGGCCCACATTCTGCCTATGGAGTGTGTATCTCTTAAGACGTTTCCCTTCTGAATGAGACAGACCACACTCTGTCCATTGAGTGTGTATCTCTCTAAATAAACTTGAATTCACTTTATCATGCCTTGCTCTTGAATTCTTTCCTGCAAGAGGCAAGAACTTATTCTCCCACAACATCTTTGGTGAGCCAGCCAGGAAGATTCAGTGTCTCAGTCTCTCACCTCCCTTGTGCTTGAAGGTCCGTGTCTGTCTGTCTCTCTCTTGCACAAGCACATGCACATGTCTCTGCACCCCTAGCTCACTCTTACTTTTGGAACTTACTCTACTGGAAGTGGGGGAAAATAAATTTGCTAGGCATTTCCCAACCCTGCCAACCCTGTAGGTGGGTCTTGCACTTCTTGTTGTTGCATGTGCATGGGGATTGTTAGGAATTGTTATGAGAGGTTACCAGGCATTCTCACAAGTGGCTATGGAACCAAACTGTAGGAGCCTTTCTTAGACTATAAGAGTTTTTGCTATGGCTATGGCCACCAAGATCCCTTTGGGAGCTTCCTTGCACAACAAGTGGTCTATTGGCATACTCAGGTGCTGGGAGAGGGGACCATCATTCTGTGCCACATGGTTGGGGCCATGATGGTGGGTAAGGCCAGTGTCATGTCATGGCTGCCATCTTTTGTCACCACATGGTGTCCAGGCATCCAGCCAGCCACCTTCATGCACTCAGATCCATTCATACCTCACCCTCACCTCACCCTCTTGGGGCAAGGCAGCTCAAGGCAGCTTACATCAAAAGCCAGGTAGAGCACATGGCCACACCCTGGGATACATGTCCCAGAGGTGACCCACGTCTGCTACTGCCACACTTGCCCCCAAGAATTGTGTAGCTGGGGGTATCCTCACGAGGTTGTCAGGTCCTCCATTCCCCTAAGTGCTGACACAGTGTTTCCACCTCACACTGTCATACTCCTGTGCACAACCCCATGATGCCCACTGGATGTAGCACATGTAGGAGGGTTGGGGTAAGGGGTGCACTGATGCCCAAGGGCACTGCCCACAAAAGAGAAGAGAGAAGAGAAGCTTTTACACACTACCTCCCTTAACTGGCCAGTGCCTGTTTTCAGAAAGTTACCACCCTTACAGAGAAGGGAAGCTGGGACTTAAACAGGCCCTAGAACTATGAGGATGTCTGTTCCAGGGAGATACACCCTGGAACACAGGATTAATCATTGGCTATAGAATGCCTCAAGGAATGTTCTGGGTACTGTAGACCCAGGAGAGGACAAGGGCATATATCCAGAGGGAACCTTAATTCAAAGAGATATATGCATCCCAATGTTCATAGCAGCAGTATTTACAATATCCAAGGCATGGAAACAATCTAAATATCCATCAATAGATGACTATTGAAATTTGTGGTATATTTATGAATTGGAATACTACTCAGTCATAAAAAAATAATAAAATAATACCATTTGCAGCAACATGTATGGATGGACCTGGAGACTGTCATTTTAAGTGAAATAAGTCAGAAACACAAAGAAAAATACCATATGCTATCACTTATATGTGGAATCTAAAATAAGAAACAAACTTATTTGCAAACAGAAATAGACTCTCAGACATAGAGAACAAACTTGTGGTTACCAGAGGGGAGCAGATGGAGGGGGTAAATTGGGAGTTAGAGATCTGCAGATACTAACATATATATAAAATAGGTAAACAAGTTCATGCTGTATAGTGCAGGGAACTATATTCAATATCTTGAGTAACTTATGGTGAAAAATAATATATGTATGTTCATGTATGACTGAAGCAATGTGCTGTACACCAGAAATTGGCACAGCACTGTAAACTGACTATACTTCAACAACAACAAAAAATATATATATATACAAAAAAAGAAAAAGTCAACCTAATTATCAACTAATAAAAGGTACATAGCAGACAAATATTTAAAGTGTTGATGAATATTTATTATGTCATTTTAGAAACCTATATGCATCTATAAATATCTAACAAATTATTCAAAGTGAGATTGTAATAAAAACATTTTCAGAGGAAGAAATACAAAAAGATTTAAACTTCAAAATGTCACTAAAATGACTGCTTATATATATAATTTAAGAAGCAGAAAAATAAACCAAGAAGTAAATATAAACGATGAAGTGAAAATTAAGATTAAAGCACAATACCACTTATATTAGCAGTCCTAAAAATGAAATATTTAGAAAGAAATTTAAGGAAAATTTACAATTTAAAAATTCTGATGAAAGAAATCAAAAGCTTAAAAAAGGAATTGATATACCATGGTTATAAAGAGGACAATTAAATATTGTCAAGATGTCAGTTCTTCCCAACTTAGTCTACAGATTTAGTGAATTCTCAAATAAAACCACAACAAATTACTTTATAGATAAAAAAAAACTGATTTTAGTTTATATGGAGAGACAAAAGACCTAGAATAGCCAACACAATGTTAATGGAGAAAAATAAAGTTGGAGAACTGATGCAATCGGACTTCAGAATTCTACAAAGCTACATTAATCAAGACAGTATGGTATTGGCAAAAGAATAGAAAAATAAATGGAAAAGAAATGAGAACTCACATAAACATAGACAATGTAGGATTGCAAAAGAGCAAAGTTAATAAAATAGAGCAAAAAAATAATTTCAATAAATGGCGATGGAGCAACTGAACATCAACAAGCAAAAAAAATTAACCTGGACACAAACCTTAGACCTATCACAACAATTAACTCAAGATGGATTGTAGTTCTGAATGTGAAGTACAAAATTTTAAATCTCTTAGAAAATAAAATAGGGGAAAAAAAACTAGATGACCTTAAGCATGGTGATGATGTTTTTATACAAAAACACAGGCATAATGAATGACAGAAACAAGGTTGTACTGTGTAGCACAGGGAAATATATACAGGATCTTGTGGTGGCTCACAGCGAAAGAGAATGTGACAATGAATGTATGTATGTTCATGTAAAACTGAAAAATTGTGTTCTACACTGGAATTTGACACAACATTGTAAAATGACTATAACTCAATAAAAAATGTTTAAAAAAGAATCAATAATCTGCACTTAGTTAAAATCAAAAACATTTGCTCTTCAAAATATAAAGTCAAGTGAATGAGAAGACAAGTACAAACTAGGAGAACATATTTTAAAAAGACACATCTGATAAAGTACTACTATTCAAAATATATAAATGATTATTTAAACTCAACAATACAGAAACTATCCTATTAAAAATGGGTTAAAGACCTTAGCAGGCACCTCTTTAAAGAAGATATACAAGGGCAAATAAGCACATAAAAGAGATGTTCTACATCACATGTCATCAGGAAAGTTCAAAATTAACGGCAGTATAACAATAGTATACATATATTAGAGTGGTCAAAATCCAGAACAGTAACATCAAATATTGGCAAAGATATTGAACAATAGGGACTCTCATTCATTTTTGGTGGGAATGCAAAATGGTACATCAACTCTGGAAGACAGCTTGGAAATTTTTTACAAAACTAAACACACTCTTACCACATGATCCAGTAGTTCTGCTCCATGGTTTTTACCCAAAAGAGTTGAAATGTTATGTCTGCACAAAAACCTGTACACAGATGTTTGTAGAAGCTTTATTATTAACTACCAAAATATGGAAGCAACCAAGATGTCCTTCATTGGGTTACTGGATAAATAAAAGTTGATAATACAGACAATGGAATATTGTTCAGTGCTAAAAAAAAAAAATGAGCTGTGAAACCATGAAAAGTCATGGAAGAAACTTAAATCCATATTACTAAGTGAAAAAAAAAATCTGACAAGGCTACATATGGTATAATTCCAACAAGATGATATTCTAGAAAAGGTAAAGCAATGAAGACAGTAAAAGGATTAGTGATTGTTAAGGGTTAGGTATAAGGTGAGATGAATAATTTGAAAACAGAGGATTATTTAAGTCTATGAGTCTGTTTCTGTTTTGTATTTATGGTTTTTAATTTTTTTTTTATTTTTAAACTTGTGGTTAACAAGGGGGCGGGGGGTGAGAAAGGACAGACTGGGATTTCAAAATGTAGAATAGATAGACAAGATTATACTGTATAGCACAGGGAAATACATACAAGATCTTATAGTAGCTCACATAGAAAAAATGAGACAATGAATATATATATGTTCATGTATAACTGAAAAATTGTGCTCTACACTGGAATTTGACACAACATTGTAAAATGTTTATAAATCAATAAAAAATGTTAAAAAAAAAAAGAAAACAGAGGATTATTAGAGCAGTGAAACTACACTCTGATGATACTATAACTGGGGACACATGTCATTATACAGTTTTCCAAACCTACGGAATGTGCAATACCAAGAGTAAACTGTAATGTAAACTATGGACTTTAGGTCATAATGATGGGTCAGTGTAGCTTTATCAGTTGTAACAAATGCCCTACTCTAGTGGAGGATGTTGTTAATGGGATAGGCTCTGGGAAATCAATATGCCTTCCACTCATTTTACTGTGAACCTAAAATTGCTCTAAAAATAACATTAAAAAAAACAATATAAGATACAAGAATAAATAGTAAGAGAGTGGAATTTCATGTGATGAAATAAGGAGCTTAGTGGACCATCACTCAGTAAAATAACAATTTTACCAATAAAAAATTAATTTTAAAATAATTATTAATTTCTGGAAATTGTCCTAGTGGCACACAATCAATGAAGAATCATTTATTCAAGGAAATCTACTAGTCATGTTCGTGAGAATGTCAAAGTAAGGACCACTAAAAATTATCTGTCTATAAAGAAAACATTAATATTTGAAAAACTTTAAAGAATCAAATTCTTCACACCTTTGGAAATTAACCAAAAGATGTAACGATTTAGGGATTATTTATTCAAGAAAACTACCTAAATCTTGATAAGAACAGCAAGCTTTGTGATGTTTAATTTTCTCTACTCATTTGTCCTACTCCTCAGCTCCATGGTAGCCTTGAAAATGAACAGACCCTAATAATGCTGAAAAACAGTACCCTGGAAGTCACTGAAAGGGACAGAATGGGGCTTGAGCTCTTTCTAAGTTCTCCTTTAAGAAAATGATAATTATTTGACTTGTATAGGATTTCTCTAGAAGATCTCACTCAAAAGTTTTGTGTTTATTTAGCTAGACAATGAATTCAACCAGTGCTTTCTTTCTCCAGGGATGTTTGTTCAAAACTATTGATGGCAGTTTCCTAACATTACAGTTTCCTGAGGCAGTAGGCAAGAGTTAGGACAAACAGTAGGCTAATCAAAGAACTTAAATTAAGATATAAGATTTCCACAGGAGACTTTTATAAACCTTCAACTTATTCCTGGCTATATAGAAAGCCACATGCATACTTGTGTGTATGCTCAGGGTTATGTGAAAACTCAAGTCTGTGCACATGAAGAGAAAAAACCTGGAGAAGCTTTATGCTGTCAGCTCTGGTTTTCCTTGAGTCTATGGACAAGCAGGAAACAAAGGGTAAGACAATGTTGTCAATTGACTGACTAAATGTTGAAGGAGTGCCCTAGTATACACAGCCACAATGCAAAAATTGGGAGACAAGTTGTTTTCAGATGTTTAATGATTCAAATGTCCAACCATTATCTTGCCACTGAGATAACTGACCAGAGCCTTTAGTGGTCACATAAAAAAAAACAGACTTTATATAATTAATATAATTATTTCAGAGAAGTATAAAAATTAACAACAGCAAAGAACAATGAAAATAACCTAAAGACAGGGGAGAACCTGATATACTGAGTTGGCACATTGTATTATTTATAAAATCCATTTATCAATTTTTAAATATTAGATATGCAAAATATAAGAATTCATGACATATATAGGAAAAAAAGGAATTTATAGAAACTTCCTGAGGAAGCCCAGACATTGGACCTACTAGACAAAGACTGCATCAGCAATTTTAAATATTTTGAAAGGATAAAGGAAATCATGTCTACAGAATTAGAGAAAAATGAGATCAATGTCTCACTAAATAGAAAAGAGCTATAAACAGAGTATATAAAAATAACTAAATGGAAATTATGGAATTAAAAAGTTGAATAACATAAACAAAATATTCACTAAAGGACCTCAACAACAAATCAGAGCAGGCAGAAGAAATAATCAGTGAATGTGAAGAGGGATGAATTGAGATTATTCATTCTGAAAAACACACACACACACACACAAGCCAAAAAACAGAAACAACCCCCCCAAAAAAAGAGCAGAAAGAAAAAACAGAATCTTAGAGACTTATGGTACACCATCAAGGTTACCAAAATATGCATAGTGGGAGACCCATAAGAAGAGATATAGAAAGAGAAAGAAAAAATGCTTTAAAAATAATAGTTTGAAGATCCTAAAATTTGAGGAAAAATATTCAGCTACACATTTAAATAACTGAATGAAGACCAAGTAGAATAAAATAAAAGACAGCAACATCTAGACAGATAATATTTTTGAAGAACAAAACAAAGAATCTTGAAAACAGCACTAGAGAAACAATTAATCATATACAAAAGGTTCTCAATAAAATTAACAACTGACTCTTATTAGAAATAAATGAGTCCAAAAGATAGCAGAATTTAAAATGAGGAAAGAAAATAACAGTCCATCAAAAATTCTTTATCCTTCAAAATGACATTTTAAGGACAAGTTAAGGTATTCCAAGATAAACGCAAACATAAATTTTATTACTAGGAAAAATCCTAAACAAAATAGACTAAATATAGCTCTTTAGGATGAAAATAAGTCACTAGACAGTTACTTGTATCCACATGAAGACATAAAACACATGAGTAAAGGTAAAACCATAGATAAATATAAAAGACAAAATCAATGTAAGTTTTGTTGTAACACTGTTTCTCCTATGTGATTTATAAGATAACTGTATAAAGCAATAAGTATTAATCTGTGTTGTTCATCATGCAGTGTATAAACATACAGTTTTTATGGTAACACAAAGAAGAGAGGAGTGAATGAAGTTACACAGGAAAAATTTTTCTTTGTATATGTTTGAATTTAAGTTGTTATTCATCCAAGATAGTTATAACAAAAGATGTTAGCTGTAGCAAACAGAGCAACCCATTAAAAAAAAAATAACTCCAAAAATATGGTTAAAAAACCACAAGGGAATTAATATAGTGTATTAGAAAAAAATCTATTAATACAGAAGGAATAATAGAGAAACAGATGAATAAAAGGTGAATATTATATAGAGAAAACAAATAACAAAATAGTAGACATAAAATCTACCTTATCAGGAATTACAATAAATGAAAATGAATTAAAAACTCAAATTCAAAGGCAGAGATAGGCAGAATAAATTAGGGGAAAAAAGATACATATATATTCTGCATATAAGACACAAAACACAAATAGGTTTGACATAAAAAGTTTGAAACCAATTTACCATGCAAACAGTATCAAAAAGAGAATAGGAGTTGTTATAATAATATCAAACAAAATGGACTTTGACACAAATTCTTACTAGAAACAAAGGACATATTTTAATGATAAAGGGTCAATTCATCACATATATGAGAAATATAAACACATATGCACCAGTCAGGTGCTGAATTTCATTCCTTCAAAAAGTTTATACATTGAAGTCCTAGCCCTCAATACCTCAAAATGTAACCATTTATAAAGAAATATTGTCTAAAGAAGTAATTAAATTAAAAGCATATTGCTTGAATTGGTTCTAATCCTATATGACTGGTGTCATTATAAGATGAAAAAATTTGGACACAGACAGAGGGAAGATACAGGGAGAAAACATCTGTCTACAAGACAAGAAAAGAGGCCTGAAACATAATCATCCCTCACAGCCTTTAGAAGCAACCAAAAGTGCCTCCAAAATAAAATACATTTCATTTGTTTAAGCCACCTAGTCTGTGATATGTTGTTGTGAAAGCCCTAGAAAATGAATACAGCACCTAAAAACAGAGCTCCAAAATACACAAGGCACAAACTTTCAGAAATGAAGGGGAAAGTAGAAAATTAGAAAATAATAGTTGGAGACATTGATGTCTCATTTTCATTAATGAATAGAAAAGCTAGTCAGAAGATTAGCAAGGAAACATATTTGAAAAAGTGATAGAAAGCAATTATACCTAACAGATATCTACTGAACACTCTCCCTAACAAGAGTAGAATCTATATTCTTCTGGAATACACATGGAACATATTTCAGAATAGATCATACAGTGAACCATGGAATCTTCTCCATTCATTTAAATTGAACCTATGGGAAATATGTTCTATAACTGCAATTAAGTAAAATTAGAAATTAATAAAATAAGTATTTAGGGAAATCTCAAATATGAAAAAAAAAGACACCCAATCCTAAATAACCAATAGGTCAAAGAAGAATTCACTGAAAGATAGAAAATATATTGAAACAAGTAAAAACTTAGACACAGCATACAATAACATCTGGAATACAGCTAAAGTAATGTTTATAGGAAAAATTATAACTACATCAAAAAAAAAGTTTTAACCTACATTTAAAAAGGAGATAGATAACAAATTTAAAAAAAAAAAAAACTTAACCATCCACCTTGGGTGAGAGAACACTATACCAAAGCAAGCAGAAAGAAGGAAACTATAAAGATTAGAGTGGAAATAAATGGAATGGAGACTAGAAAATCAATTGAGGAAATGAATGAAACAAAAAGTGGGCTCTCTGAAACGATCAACAAATTGACAAATCTCTAGACTGGCCAAGAAAGAAAAGGTTAAAATCACTAAAATCAGGAGGAAAAAAATGAACAATGGCCATCACTACCAAATTTACAGACAGAGAAGATTTTAACTGAATACTGTGAGCACCTATGTGGTAACAAATGAGATAACTTTCAAGAAATGGGCAAATTACACAAAGAAACAGAAATGTTGAAATTGGTCCAAGGAGAAATAGAATAACAAGTAGATCTATGAAGAGTAAAGAGCCTGAATCAGTAATCCAAAATTGCACATTAATTTCTGGATGCCTTCACTGGTGAATTCTATCAAATGTTGAAAAAAATAAATACACCAATTCTCTACAAACTCTTTCAAAACTAGAAAATGAGGAAACACTTTCAAACTCATTCTTTGAGTCCAGGATTACCTTGATATAAAATCCAGGCAAAGACACTATAATAAAATGGCATACACACATGACATTTAGAAGCAAATATCTACAGCAAGTTATTAGAAAACTGAATCTAACATTATATAAAAAGGATTATATATCATCACCAAGTTGTATTAATTCCAGGAATGAAAGGTTAATTTAACCCACAAATATTAATTATTACAATAAACCATATTAATAGAATAAAAAAAAAACAATACTTACCTTATGTCAGAGACACAAGGAAAGGATTTGACAACATCTGACATAATTTCATGATAAAAATTCAACAAATAAGAAATGTAAGGGAACTTCCTAAATTTGATAATGAGCACCTAAGGAAATCTCACAGCTGATATCACACTTCCTATCTGATACCTCAGGCTCAGGATCTAGAAAAAGATGCATGTTCTGCACACATATACCCAGCATCATACTGGATGTCCTAACCAGGGAAATAAGGCAATAAAATGACGTTAAGAAGCAATCATAGTGGAAAGGAAAAGAGAATCTCTGTTTACAGATGACATGCACTTTTATATAAAAAATCCTAAGGGAACCACTAAAAACTATTTGAATCATTAAATGAATTCAATAAAGTTTCAGGATATGAGATAAATATACAAAAATCAATTACATTTTCTCTAGCATGAAAATTCTGAAAATGAAATTGAAAGAAATTCAATTTACAATAGCATCAAAAGTATTGTATACTTAGAAAAATATATCAAAAAGTGCAAACTGTTTCTGAAAACTAAAAAGCACAATTGAAAGAAATTAAAGACCACACTAAATGGAAGGAAATCTCATGTTCATGGATCATAAAACTTAATATTGTTAAGATGGCAACACTCCCCAAATTAATCTCAAAATTCAATACAATCTCTATGAAATCTCAAGTGGGATAAAATATGCAAATTACATAACTTATAATAGAATTGTATCCAGACTATAGAAAGACAGATAACCCAGTTAAAAAGTGGCAAGAGTCTGAATAAACATTTTCCCAAAGAAGATATACAGATGGCTAATAAGAACATGAACATTTTCTCAGTATTCTTAGTCATTAGAAAGATGTAAATAAAAACCACAGTGAGAAGCTACTTCTCACATACTAGGATGGCAATTAAAAAAAAAGTCAGACAGGATCAACAGTTGGTGAGGATGTGGAGAAATTGGAATCCCCATATGCTGTTGATAGTAATGTAAATACTGCAAACACTTTGGAAAATAGTTTTGTCAATTTATCAAAAAGTTTATCATAAAGTTCCCATATGACTTCGAATTTCCACTTCTAGGCATCAACTTAGAAGAAACAAAAGCATATGTCCACATAAAAACTTGTACATAAATATCCATAGTAACATTATTTACAATACCCAAAAGTGTCAACAACTTCAATGTATATCAGCTGATGACTGGATATATCCATGCAATAGAATTCAGTAATAAAAGGAAAATACACAATAAAAGGGTATGAAATACTAACACATGCTGCAACATGGATGAACCTTGAAAATATTGTGCTAAGTGGAAGAAGTCAGTCACATGAACAATAAATTGCATCATTCTATTCATATGAAGAATCCAGAATAAGCCAATCTATGTAGAAAAAAAGTAGGTTAGTGCTTGCTTAAGGCCAGGGAGTCAGGAAAGTGGTAAGAATGGGTAGTGAAAAACAAAGTTTACCATGTACCTTTTCAGGGTATCAGAAATATTTTCACATTGAATTATGGTTACATTTGTGCTAATTTGTTAACGTGCCAAAACTACTATACTATACACTTGAAATTTATTAATTATATTGTATGTGAATTATATCTGTATTTTAAAGTCCATTTTATAAAAAGAAGCAATGATGAGAACAGAAATTTTTAAACATGTAGTTTAATCTATAATAAGAATTGGCTATGAGAATAACAGTGACTAATAAGGGGGATTTAAAAATAAAGTGATACCAAAATACTAGACAACTATTAACATGTGAAGTAAAGAAGGAAAGGGTCATCCAAATAAAATGTTATGAATTCCTTATAGTGATAATGAGAAGAATTGAGATCTGAATTGTTTCTTAAACAAAATGCTCTTGTAAAACTGTAAAATAACACTAAATTAAAAATAATGGAATGGAAAAAAAATCCACAATTGTATAGGGAAAAGAACATAAGGATTAATTTCCTATCCATAATAGAAAAGGAATGGGTGAGAGAGAAGCACAAGTGGAGCACTGGAGAAATATTGGTGAACACAGGACTGAAACAGTCTGTATTCAAGTCTTGGTCCCACTGATAGTCTAAGTATTTAATCTTGGGCAAATTAAATTACCTCCTTATTTTTCATGTTTATTATTAAATTGGGAAACAATATTTATGTATTATAATATATTGTTGGAAATAAATTAGGTTGTGCAGGTAAGGTGCTTATTTAGAACAATGTCTTGGGCAAAAAAATGCAAGTAAAATAACAAGAATAATCTGGATAATTGATTATAGAACCGAAAACACTTAAAATCTATTTTTATTACCTAAGTATTGTTTTGTGTAGATAAGAACATGTATTGCTCTATTTTCTTTCAAAGTACATTATATTTCTTTTACTTCTCTTTTTTTGTCTCCTATTCCTGCACATGTGCATGTACACATGCACATATACATACATACAGACATATGCAGAAAAACTCTGCATCACACTAAACTCCCTTGAAATTATTTTAAATCTAGATTATAAGTATCAAATTATAATTCACAATTCCAGCATGAAAAGAAAGCAGGATATGACTTAAATGCACAGTTTCACTAATATGAATTTCAATATTTTATTTTAAAAATCCAGGCACTTAACTTGAATCTATGAGAAATAGTGAAGAAATATCAGTGTATTGATAAAATTACTAAAATAAAGAACAGATGCATGCAACATGCATTTGGAAGTAAGAAGCTTAGAGGGAGACAACATTAACAATATACTTTGCTCAATCACATTTGTACTCCTGCATATGATGAAATCTATGGCTTAGAGTCAACTTATTTGGTCAGCCTGAATACTCTATCTATATCCATAGTGACATTTGGCCCTTAGATAAAAGTCTAAATAATCAAAATAGTTACAAACTTCAGAATAAATATTCCATATTTATTGAGATCACTGGTCTTCACTTTAAAAGTTAGGAAAAATATTTTTAAAGATGTGGCTTCCTGGGAAGAGATGGAACAGAAAAGAAAGGACCATTTTTCTCCAGCTTTATAGAGGTATGGTTGACAAACACTATATACACTTAAGGTGTACAATGTGATGTTTGACATACATTGTTAAATAGTTACTACTATAAAGATAATTACTATATCCATTACTTCATATATTTACTTTTTGGGGGTGAGAATACTTAAGATCTACTATCTTAGTAAATTGCATGTATAAGTATGTTATTATTAACTATAATCACCACACTGTACATTAGATCTCCAAGACTTATGTGTTTTATTACTGGAAGTTTGTATCCTTTGGGACACATACCCCCTTGTCTCCAACCCCCACCACCTTGCAACCACCTTTCTACTCTCTACTTCTGAGTTCAACTTTCTTATATACCACATATAAGTGACATCATACAGTATATCTCTCACTCTGCCTGACTTATCTCACTTAGCATAATATCCTCTTGATTCATCCCTGTTGTCACAAATGGCAGGATTTCCTCCTTTTTTAAGGGTTAATAATTCTCCATTGTATATGTGACATGTTTTTATTATACATTCATCCATTAATGGGTATTTGGTTTGTTTATATATTTTGGCTATTGTGAATAGTGTTTCTTTGATCATGGTTGTACAAATATCTTGTCAGGGACCTGCTTTCAATTTTCTTATATATATCCAGAAGTGAGATATCTGAATCAAATATTAGTTGCATTAAAAATTTTTGAGGTGCCTCCATATCGTTTTCCCCAATAGTTGTGTCAATTTGCAATCACATCAATAGTGTATAGAGTTCTAAAGTGTGAGGCAGCCACTTGCCCCCAGTCCAGGGAAAAAGTGTTCCTGCCTATCTATATTATTTTTCAGAGAACTTAATCTGGGCATTCCTACCTTAGATCCATGTGATCTTGGTGTAGAGCTACATTAAGATATTAATTTTAGTAAAGTGTGTCTTTCTGGCTGGCTAGAACCCAAGTTACCTTCCATGGGTATATTTAAGCCTCAGTCACTGACCCAGTGTGTTTCTTCTACTTTTCCTCACTCTGCCTGGTTTATCCAATCCTGATATCATTTCCTTCATTCAGAGCTCAAGACTAGTAACAACTCAGCTTAACCATGATCTTCTAAAGCAAAGTATTGTCATGTTAACAGGGATCATAGACTTTGACATCTAGGAAGGATTTGATCAAGCTTCACAACTTTTACAGTAGTGACCCAGAGAGGAAAAGCAGAATTTAAGTTCTGTTTTAGGCAAGTGGAGGAAGTCTAATTGGACTGATATACTCCAGACCCAGGGCCATCAAAATACAAACATAAAAACTTTCATTCTACCTTTATGTAAGGCTAGTTTCAATGAAAAGACAACTTAAGTTAGTAATCATTTTGGTGAGAAAGCCATACCTAGTCTCCTATTAACTGTTCAACACCATCCCTCTGTTACCAGTGATGAGGTTTTTGTCAAAGAAAATTCAGAGATGAGGAACGGAGGTTAAGAAAATAAAGTGGGGATTTATTAAGGGATAGACAGCACACTCTCAAGGGGAAAGTGGGCAGGTTCAGGTGAGCAGCTGCCCTGAGTTTCTTTGGCAAGTTGGTTACATACAATGTAAAAATTAATAGGAAAAAAATGAATGGGTGGAATATGCATTGGTGAGGGGAAGGGTCATATTCCCAGATTTTCATCCCAACTCCACTTTCCCAAAAGAAGGGGGATTTTTGTCTTTATTTAGTCTGGATTGGAAGTGTCATGGCATCAGTGCATGATGGGTACTTCTAATCTGCAAGGTTAATTTTACTGTAATGAGCAAAATGTTACTTTCAGACACTGGAGATTCCTGCTTTTTTCCACTTTCTTTGTCAGTCTCAAGAATATTTGTCACCCCAAAATGTGTGAGCTCTTATCAGTCTGGAGGATCCTGTTTTTCTCTGTCTGCCCAAGGACCCCTGTTGTTTACATGATGTATGATTTCCTGTATTCGGCCCAGTGTCTTTCTCCTCTTTTGTCCAATTCCTGCCATTTGGCTTACGTCCCCTTTTCTCTGCTCATACCTAGCTATATGCCTGCTCTAACACCTCCATTAGTAACGTGTTAAATATTGATAGGCAGACATGTTAGTCATGTCTTGCAAGAGGAACCTAATAGTTTGCATATAGAATATGCACAAGAAATTAGAATACTGCAAAATATTGGAAAACTAGAATGTAACTCAGTTATTTCATAATTCAAAGAATAAGTCAACTGTACAAAATAAGAAATGAAGGATCATCAGAAAAAAAAAGATGGCATCTTGCGAATCTTAGTAAGTTACTTAAGCTTCCATCTCCACATTTTTTAAAAGACTTTGTACACTTAATGTTTTAGCCATAACAATTTAAATTATTTCATTAATTCATTCAAATATATCATATTCTCAAATGCCTTTGATTATTAAGTATTTTATAGACATACTGTTCACTGAAAAAGAAAACCTCTCAGATAGTTGTAATTGATTTAAAAAAAACTATATTCACTTTATAGAATCCACAAGAAGTTCAATCTTTCTGAAGCTGGAGCAAAATCTGTCAGCCTCAAAACATAGATTTTAAAATATATTGAACATTTGTAATGACTGTTTTAGGATATCAGAATATGAGAGACCTTGAAGCTCTGGAGTTTTGCATTAGGAGACATACAAGGCTGTAAACTAGTTTTTAGGGAATAAAGCATATTTAACAGTTATTGGAACAATTATAAACCATAAGTCAGGAAATACTAAAATAACTATTCTGAAGTAATTTTTTAAAATCCTGTCATTCTGCAGTACACAAACTCTCAGTGGTTCTCCACTGAGTGTTAAATATAGTTTCAGTCTTCTACAGTCTTAGCCATAAGGCCTTCTACAGTCTTGCTCTACTCTTTCTAACCTATCTTCTCTCTCACTGTTCTCCAGAATTCTCACTTCATCTTAGCCAGATATGTCTTCCTGTTACTGACCCTCTTGATTCCAGTAGATCCTAACTATGTCCTTTCCTTGCCCAGTGCCACTTGTGCCAATTAAATAAGATCAGGTTCAGCAAAGCAGAACAGA
Source organism: Camelus ferus (assembly GCF_009834535.1). Lineage (NCBI taxonomy): Eukaryota > Metazoa > Chordata > Mammalia > Artiodactyla > Camelidae > Camelus > Camelus ferus. The sequence goes on from NC_045732.1 coordinate 53,110,039, forward strand.
AAATGTATTCATTGATCAAAGAATGGAAAAGGGAGAGCTGATGATCTAAAGACTCTTTCTCCCTGAGGGAGGGAAGCAGGAAACTTTTAAGGGGTGTGAGATGGGTGCACAATCAGAATTTGTGGAAAGAAGCAGAAATTTCCAGAAAGAGTTGAGCATGCACAATCCTTTGGCTTTGCACCCAGCACTAATTGTGTCTAGCAAAGCACAAGTCCTTGCTTTGGGCAGAAATCCTAGCATGGTAATAAAACAATGGCAAATTTTGGACACTTCAGTTCTCATCTGCACAGGCACTGCCTTTGTGGTCAGGGTGGAACTGGATCAGGGCAGCTGACAGAGGCCATCGTGGGCCTTTCTGGCTGGGGCTGGCTCTGTAGTTTTGCTTATGTGCCCGTCTATGTTCTATTAAGCAAGTGCAGCTGTGGGCATAGACTAACAAATTGTAATGTGGGAAAAAAAGTAAGTAAGATAGCCTCTTCTTGGGTGTGGGTCTCTTCCTGGTGACATTCCTTCAAAATGTGAGGTTAATTTTAACTTCTGCATTATTCTCCATGTCCTTTTCCATCTATTCAAATCATATACATTCTTTAGAATACGGCTTAACTTATTCTGGCTGAAGATTTATCAGGTAAGTTTACCTCAGAATGCTCTAACTTTCCTGCGAACTCTCAAATCATTTCCAAAGTGAATCACACTCTTAACCATTGATAATATATTTTTTAAATAGTTCATGCATTTTCTCTTCCTGTCAACAAAATGTAAGCCTTTGTGGGACAATATTCATGCCCGCATTTCTTTTTTTATGTGGTAAAATATATATTACACAAAACCTACAGTTTTAACAAATTTTAAATGTACATTCCAGTGACATTAAGTACATTTGCATTGTTGTGCAGCCATCACTACCATGTATCATTAGAAATTTTTCATCTTCCCAAGTTGAAATTCTGTATCTGTAACCTATGAAACTCTCTTGGGCCAACCCCTCCCCCTAAGTCCTCTGCTTTAGTTCCTCTCTGAAGTAGCTAGATAACAGTATCTGATGCACATTTCCTGAGTTGGTTTACAGATGCTAAAACCCCACAAAATGGAAGAAGTTAACTATTTGATGACCTTCAGCGCATAGCCTCCAGACCTACTGGAGCCTGAGGATTGATAATGTTAACTCCTATAACATCACCCTCACCATAAGCTAATCAGAGAATTGTGCACAAGCTAATCACATACCCTGCTACTCGAATCCCTCACCTTGCTTTTAAGGTTGCCTTCCTGAAACCTACTGGGGAGTTTGGGATTTTTTAGCATTAGCTGTCCCTGACTCCTTATCTGGCACCTTACAATAAACACTACACTTTCCTTCACCCCAGCCCCAGGATACAACCTTTTTATTTTCTGTCTCTAGGAATTTGGCTATTCAAGTTACCTCACATAAGTGGAACCAAAAAATTTTTGTTCCCTTGTGACTGACTTGTTTCACTTTGCATAATGTCTTTGAAGTCCATCTATATTTAGCATGTGTCTAAATTTTACTCTTTTTTAGGTCTGAATAATATTCCATTGTACATATATACTGTATTTTGTTTATCCATTCATATGCCACTGGACATTTGAGTTTATTTTCATCTTTTGACTATTGTGAATAATGCTGCTATAGAACACTGGAGTCTATCTGCTCATTTCTCTGCTTTCAGTTCTTTTGAGTATATGCCCAGAGTGGAATGATATTCTGTTTAATTTTTTGAGGAACCCTCATAACATTTTTTACAGTGTCTGCACAATTTTACATTTCTACCAACCATGCATAAGTGTTCTAAATTTCTCCATATCCTGTTTTTCTTAAATGATAGCCATCCTAATGAGTGTGAAGTGATGTGTCATTGTCATTTTGACTTGTACTTCCCTATTGGTCAGTGATATCCATCATTATTTTATGTGCTTATTGATAATCTGTGTATCATCTTTTGAGAAATGTCTATTCAAGTTCTTCGCCCATTTTTTAATTGGGTTTTCTTTTTGTTGTTGTTAAGTTGTAAAGACCTCTTTACGTATTCTGGATACTAATATCTTATCAGAGGGATAATTTGCAAATATTTTTTCCCATTTCATGGGTTGAATTTTCACTTGATTGATGTTATCCTTTGATGAATTAAAAAAAAGTGATAAAGTCCTATTTATTGATTTTTTTCTTTTATTGCTCCACATTTCTTTTTTTTTTTCCTGAAAACACTTAACACATTTTGTTTTTTCTTGGTACTCAATATATGCTTGACTTAAATTCAAAAAAAATCTGGTTGCTACCTTCTTACTGAGTTACATCTTTCCATTATCATCCAAAACAACATTGCCAAAACCAACATAAAAATCACAAGCATCTTTATTATCCTAATGTTCATATATTTAAACATTTGCTCTCACTTTAAATTATTATTTACATCAAACACAGTTATTTTTAGAATGGCATTACTTCTTTAATCAGTTCACAATGTACTACATAGAATAAAATTAGGAATAATTGAGAGAGAAAAATAAAAATTTTACAGTGAAATAAATGCCTTGACCCTACCAATAAGGACAATATTAATCCAGAAACAGGAATGAAGATTCTTTATTGCTAAAGCTGACTGTAACATGGAAATGGAAAACACAGTAGTTAATTCAATTAGCTAATTTTGCTAGCTATTACAGCTTATGTGATTCAATATATTTAGCATTTAGAAGATTACTTTATATATTAATATAGTTGACAGTTTTTTAATCATGGTGATACTCATTCTTTTAGATATATAATGGGCAGAACATTTCAAAATCAGGAACTGTGCAAGGTATTATTGGAGATAGGGAGTTGCATAGGTAAAGAAACAAAGAAAACAGTCTCTCTTTTTTGGTCATTATCTTATTTGCTTTTTATAATATTTCATGTTTGTCTTTTTATACTTTTATATACTCAATATCACACAATGGTGCATATTAGATACTTAGTAAATATTTGAACAAATGCATAATTTTAAAAGATACAGGGCTGGGTCAAGGTGGCAGAGTAGAAGGATGCCTAACTCACCCTCTCTCATAAATACAGCAAAAGCTACATGTATATAAGGAACAAATCAAACATAATACCTACTGAAATTTGCCAGAATCTCTCTCACATAGGAAATAGAAGGAAATCCTCACAAAAGAGTTGGGGAAAAAAAAGAAAAAGAAAAAGAAAAAGGAAATCCGTGTGGAACCTGTTCCCTGGAGACAGTGTGGCAAAGGAAGGAAAGCTCCCTCACTCTTGGAAGCCCCCTCTCCAGCAGAGAGGTGAGCAGGAACAGAAAGGGAACTTCAGAGGCTTGGAGGAGAAAGCAGTAACTTCTTGAAAGACAGAAGTGAGAGAAACCAGCACAGAGGGTATCTGTGATGCCTAGCCTGAGACACAAGCCAGTGGGGGAGGGCCATACCAAGCTTCTGGGGCTTGGGCTTCCTCAGAGAGGGCTTGCGCTGACTGTGTAGAGGCAGCCTTAGGGGGCTGGAGGGTGGTGTGGGCTGAGGCTGAGAGTGCAGAACAGAACCTGGGATGTCCATAAAAGTCACCATTGCTGGTGTACATGGCAGGGGCAAAATTCATCCCAGCCATAGCAGCAGTTTCTCCAGCCCAGAAGGTGCTGCTCAGCACCATTGTTGGTGTGTGTTCTCACCAGAAGAGAGGCAGGGTTCAGACAAAGCCAATTTTTCATATTGCTCTGGGACACAATCACTGGTGCATGGCTCCTGGGTGGAGGTGGAGTTGAAACCTGAATTCATACCCAGAGTTCTCACAGAATTACAGGCAGGACTGAGATTTGATGCAGTGGCAGGAGATTTGTTCTGCCAGTGGCTTTGCAGACCTGTGCCTCTGAGACAAACATGTGGAGTTCTGGCACATGGCAGATATGGGTTTGGCGTTAACAGCAGGCCTGTGTAACTTATGCAAATGTGTGTCTGGGGTCTGGGTGGACCTTGTGGTGCACTGTGGATCCCAGTGTGTGACTGCACACACACTATGACAGGTCCTAGTGTGTGATGTTGGCAGATCTGTACTGGTGACTCTGCAGGTGGAGAATCTAGGGGACACCAGGGTAGCTTGCTGACATTTTAATGGCTGAGGTGGGACAAGAACTGTGTCAATAATATGTACTTTGTAAGTTCACTCAATGAGGGCATTCTCCAGAGAACATTTTCTACAGAGGAATACTGAGAGACTCTTCTACCAAAAGAAGCACTCCAGTCCTACCTACCACACACTGAGTTCAGAAACTGATCTGGAAGCCTCTATTCCAACAACAGGGAAGCAAATCCAGCCCTTGTCAGAATTGTGACAATCACAGAGCAAAGAAGAGGCCTTGCTCAATAACCAGTGCACACTGTGGTAGCCACAACACAAACCACACCTTCAATCAAGGGGATAACTCTCAGAACACACAGAAGAAAGATGTGATAACCATCCATACTAAGAATAGCCCTTGTGACAAAATTATTAGACATGCACAGTCTACACAGGGATACTGTCACTTAAAAAAAATCTTTTCAAGACCACAGTAGATAACTTTTATTCTTAAATTCATAGAGTCAGAGAAATATAACTAAAATGAACAAGCAGAAGAACCACTCTCAATTAAAAGAAAAAGAGAAGTTCCTTGAAAGAATGAACAATGAAATAAGCATTGACAGTCTAATACATCTTTATTTCAAAAAAGAGATGTTAAGAGCACTGAAGGAAATAAGAAAAACTATCAATAGAAATGCAGAATACTATAAAAAGGAAATAGAAACTATAAAGAGGAGCTAGTTTAAAACAGAAAGCTCAATGGCTGAGATAAAAGCCAAGCTAAAGACAGTCAAAAGCAGACTAGACAATGCAGAGGAATGAATAAGTGACATAGAAGACAGGATAACAGAAGTCACCCAATCAAAACAGCAGACAAAAAGCAAATAAAAATGAATAAAAGCAATATAAGGAACCTATGGGATAATAGAAAGGGTGCTAACATACACATAATAGAAGTTCCAAAATGAGAAGGAAGAGAAAAGGGGATTGAAAATATTTGAAGATATCATAACTGAAAATTTCCCAAACCTAAAGAAGGAAACAGATATCCAGGCACAGGAAGCTCAGAGGACCCTAAACAAGATGAACACAAGCAGATCTACACCAAGAAACATTATAATTAAGATGGCCAAAATTAAAGACAGAGAAAAGATTCTAAAAGCAGCATGAGAAAAACAAAGTGTTAGTTACAAGTGGACCCCCACAAGGCTTTCAGCTAATTTCTCTATACAAACACTACTGGCAAGAAGGGAGTGGCAAGATATATTCAACCTAAGATACTCTACCCAGCAAGACTGTCCTTTAGAATGGAAAGAAAGATAAAGAATTTCACAGACAAATGAAACAAAAGAATTCAGCAATATTAACCAATCCTAAAAGAAGCCCTGATAAGTCTTCTCTAAGTAGAAAAAAAGCAGGAAGCCAGAGTAAAGAGAAAAGCATGATTGGAAGTGCAGTAACTACAATGAGCTGCAAGAGAATAAACATAAAGATGTAAAAAAAGGACTTCAAAATCATAAAAAGTGGGAGAGGAGGACAAGAAAATGTAGATTTTCTTTTGTTTCTTCTTAGGATGTGTTTGAGCCTATATGACTACCAGTCTAAAGTAAACAGATATAGTAATGGGTTAACATACTTGAAAAATAGGGTAACCACAAATCAAAAGCATACAATAGAGTCACAAAAAGCAAAAATAAACCAAGATAATACAAAATAAAATTATCAAACTACAAAAAGAAAAAGAAAAAGAAAAGAAAGACAAAGAAGAA
>NC_045732.1:53115973-53159992 GCF_009834535.1 Camelus ferus
TTGAGCATCCAGAGGAGAATTAATTCAAAATGATACATGCACCCCAATGTTCATAGCAGAACTATTTACAATAGATAAGACATGGAAACAACCTAAATGTCCATTGACAGATGACTGGATAAAGAAATTATAGTGTGTATGTATGTATATATATATATGTGTATATATATACACATATATATATAATGTAATACTATTCAGCCATAAAAATAATAAAATAATGCCATTTGCAGCAACATGAATGGACCTGGTGATCATCATTCTAAGTGAAGTAACCCAGAAAAAGAAAGAAATATACAATATGATATCACTCATATGTGAGATATAAAAAGATTAAAAATAAAATAAAAAATAAGCCACAAATGAACTTACTTACATCACAGAAACTTACTTACAGAGATAGAAAACAAACTTATGGTTACCAGGTGGGAAAAAGGATGTGAAGGGGTAAAGTGGGAATTTGAGATTTGCAGATGCTAACTGCTATATATAAAATAGATACACAACGAGTTTCTTCTGTATAGCACTTGGAACTATATTCAATAGCTAGTAGTAACCTATAATGAAAAGGAATATGAAAAAGAATGTATATACGTGTATGTATGACTGAAATATTATGTGGTACAGCAGAAATTGACATAAGCTTGTATATGACTATACTTCAATTCAAAAAAAAAGTTACATTATTATATTGGAAAGAGTACAGCCTCAGTTAAAATATATTGAGTACTCATTGCCTCCTGTTAAAAAGAGTGGTATGAATTTGTTGCAAGTACATTGGAGTGTCTGAGCAAGTAGTCAGGAAACAAATTAAGTTTGATACTTCAAGCAAATCAGTTGCCATACTTGTGTCTGGAAAACAGAAATTTTCAACTGGTAGAATCTGGAAAAATGTAAAAGCTACAGTTAACAGAAAACATTAAAACTGCAGATATATGTATTTTTTTCCTGAGCTGGGGAAGCCAAAAATTCAAAGGAAAACAATATAACAGTGAATTAAAAAGAGTAATGTTATATAAGTTAAGCTATTAATTATTAATCATTTTTCTTATGAAAGTTAAAGGATCTAAGTAATGTGAAATGTATGTGCATGTGTGTATGTGTGTATGTATACATATATATATATAAATATTTTAATCCATAAATTTTTATAAACAAATGTGTGAATGTGCATAGAAGGATGCATGCCTGCATACACACCTGATCTGGAAAATTATTTTTGTAATTTTAACAAGAAGAAGAACGTGTAAGTCATGAAGTGTATTAAACAGAAGAAAATGTAAGTATAAAGTGTTAATGAATTTTCAAGTATCAGTTGGCACAATTTATAGTGCAGAGAAGGGCAACTATATGACAGAAGGAATGAAGTCTATTGTTTACAGAAATACTTAGAAGTTTAGGGCTTATTCTCTAAAGGAAGATGTAACAATGTTTAATTTATGAAAGAGATGTTAAAGGAGGAAATGGGACTTTCCAAGTTCTTCAGATAATAGCCAGTATTTATTAAACGCTTATTATGTACCAGATATATGCTTAATATTTAACATGCATTATCACATTTAATATTTATAACATACAAATAGTACAAGTACTATTACTTACCCATTTTTGATACTAGGGTATTTAAATTCAGTGGAGTTAAGTAACTTGCATTTTACTTCATAGCCATATGGATAAGTTGAATTTGAAAGTGGATCTGGTTAATGTCATACTCCATGTTCTTGATTACTGTGTTGCATGCCACCAGGGCAAGTGTGTGTGTGTGTGCGTGTGTGTGTGGTTGGGGAGAGATTTTTTATATACATGAATGCATATGTTTCTGATAGAGGTACAATGTTAGAAAGAAGTGGTTGTAAAAATTTAATGGAAAAATAAAACTTAAAAAACAAGATAAAAAGAAAATTCATGTTCCACTGAAACTCTGCTTTGCAATCCCTTTTACTTGCCCTACTTTTTATGCCATACTACTTTTCTCCTTCTGAGATACTACATATATTTTTGTTTTTCCCCAATGTAATTTAAATAGTATGAAGGGAGATATCATTGTTTGGTTTGCTCATATTTCCCCCAAATCTAGAAAAATATCTGGAATGTAGCATTCAATCAACAAATATTTGAGGAATTAAGGGATTTACAGAAGATGAAATATTTTTAAAAATTTTATGTAAGATATTCAACAACACTCTAAATAAGAGACATGTAACTTAATATAGAAAATACAAATGTCACTTATTAGATAGATGGAAATGAAAAAATTGGGTAACATTTTTGTCAAGATGTGGAAAAAATCCTCATACATTGCTGGTGGGAGTGTAAATTATCATAACCTCTATAAAAGACAATTTAGCAATAACTAGCAAAATATAAAATATTCATTTTTTTTAAATTGTATTAAGGTGAATTTCTTTTTATATTGAAGTATAGTCAATTTACAATGTTGTTAATTTCTGGTGTAAAGCATATGATTCATTGATATATATATTCCTTTACATATTCTTTTTGATTATAGGCCATTACAAAGTATTGTATATAGTTCCCTGTGCTATACTGTAAGACCTTGTTGTTTATCTATTTTATATATAATAGTTAGTATCTACAAATCTTTAACTCCCAATTTATCACTCCCAACCCCATTTCCCTCTTGGTAGCGAGCAGTTTGTTTTCTCTCTTTGAATCTGTCTCTGTTTTGTAAATAAATTCATTTGTGTCTTTTTTTTTTTTTTTTTTAGATTCCACACATAAGGGATATCATATGATATTTTTCATTTTCTGGCTTATTTCACTTAGAATGACATCTCTAGGTCAAATGGCATTATTTTATTATTTTTTATGACTGAGTACTATTCCAGTGTGTATATACACACACACACTCACACACACGCGCGAACGCGCATGCATACACATATATACATACCACAATTTCTTCATCTAGTCATCTGTCAATGGACATTTAGATTGCTTCCATGTCTTGACTTTTGTTAATAGTGCTACTATGAATATTGTGGGGCGTATATCTCTTTGAATTAGAGTTTCCTCTAGATATATGTCCAGGAATGAGATTCCTATATCATATGGTAAGTCTGTTTTCAGTTTTTTAAAGAAATCTTTATACTGTTTTCCATAATATCTACCAATCTACATTCCCACCAACAGTGTAGAAGGGTTCCCTTTTCTCCACATCCTCTCCAGCATTTATCATTTGTGGACTTTTTAACAATGGCTGTTCTGACTGGTGTGAGGTGATATTGTAGTTTTGATTAGCATTTCTCTGATAATTAGCGATAATGATTATTTTTTCATGAACCTATTGGACATTTGTATGTCTTCACTGGAAAAATGTCTTTTTAGGTCTTCTGTCCATTTTGGGGCTAGGTTGTTTGGTTTTTTTTTGTTGTTAAGTTACATGTGTTGTTTGTGTATTCTGAAAATTAAGCCCTTTTTAGTCGCATAATTTGCAAATATTTTCTCCCATTCCATATGTTTTCTTTTCATTTTATTTATGGTTTCCTTTACAGTGCAAAAGCTTATAAGTTTTACTTTGTGCCATTTGTTTATTTTTGCTTTTATTTCTATTGTCTTGGTAGACTGCCCTATGAATGTTTTGTTGCAGGAATTTCATATGCTTAACAAAATGATGATTTAAAATATTAATTTTAGTACTGTTTGTAACAACGAATAGAAACTGCCTCAAATCCATTAATAGGAAACTTGTTAAATAAATGTTGATTCATTTATATCAGTGCTATCCAATAGAAATGTGATGCAAATTACATATATAATTTTAAATTTTCTAATAATCACATTAAAAATAAAAAGACAAGTGTAAAATAAAATTTAATATCAGATTTAATTAATTGAATATGTCCTAAATATTATAACTTCAATATGTAGTCAATATGAAAGTATTTAAATGGTTTACATTCTTCTTTGAGACCAGTTCTTTGCAATCTGGTGTATAAGTGCCCCCCACTTACAGTTGTTTGACTTACAATTTTTTGACATTAGGATGGTGAAAAAGATTATCTCTCTGAAGTGAAACAAGGAATAGTTTACTGTAGCTGCCTTGAAGGAGGAGATTTAGGTGGCTGCAGCCCAGAGAGTGGGAAAATGAAGACTTCTTTTTTACTCTACACTTTTTTGTAACTTTTGAATTTAAAATATGTGAATATATTAACAGTTAAAAAAAAGACAAATACAGGAATTACTTCTCTACCCAGTGAGGAAAATACTTCAAATCAGGATAACAAGTGGAGATACAGGCTTAAATTATAATTAGCTTCATGAAGAGTTTAAATAAATTTATAGATGGCAGAGCCATAATAGATTATCAGAGGAAATCTGGATTGTTTGGTATACATTAGTGGGCTTGCTGCACTGTTAAAAAAATAAAAAAAGCATTTGCCTTCACTCTCAGAAATAAATGGCTATATAGACATAGGGTCTAACACAGTATGTGTTCCTTATGTTAATATGGCTAATATGGTCCATTGTTTCAGGCAGCTATATTTCCATAAACAGGTCAGTCCTGAAATAGTAAATACATGGATGGTTTCTAGCTGCATAGCAATTGAGATAATATATGCAAAAGCACTGTGTGTTATGCAAATGTAAGGAATTATTATTATAATCATTATTATCAAGTGGTAGAAACAAGATCTCTTCCTCTATCTATGAAGTTTTTCCCTCTGTATGTGTTCTTGCACATTCTCCTAGGACTCAGGCTTTGTTTCTGTTGTTTTTGTTTCCATTATGTTTTAAATAGATTTCAGCAGATTTTCAAAGAATCTTTAGTAAAAAATATACTATCACTGTGGGCAAATGGACATAAGTCTTGGTTCCCTGTCTTTAAGTTTGGGCTAGTCCAGAGTTCTTAGGCCATTCTCATTATGCAAACAGAGCCACTGAGCTTTGTTAGGAAGGCTTAGAATAAAATAAATGAGTGTCAGTTTGGATAATGTGCCACAGTGCCTCATGGTTAGGTAACTATGTCTTTGAAAATATTCACTCTATTATAGATTGGCAGATACTTTTTTGTAAAGAACACAAAGAATCATGTCTCTCAACACAAAGTGAATAAAGCAGAAAGAGTATTCTACTTGGTTATTTGATTTCAATATAAAACCATGTTTTGGAAAATTTTAGGTTGATTTAATTAAGGTGGGAAAAACAATCCGGATTGCCTAATGAATATTTAGTAGATTTTAGTAAACAAATGATTTAATATGTAAGAATACTCATTTACTTATCTCAAGTTATCTTTCCTGATTTAGCTTAATATTATTGTGGCCGAAGTTTCTAACAACATATTTTTATTCAAATCATCTGGAAAATTATTTCATTGAATTATATCATCTTTTTTTTTCTTTTTTATCTTTTTTTTTTCTTTTTATCTTTTTTTTTTCCTAAAGATACTTTTCCATTAGTTCATTAGTTGGAGAACTGTGTGGCCTGCTAGTATGCCAAAATAGGTTTCATTCAATTAATGAGCTAGAAACAAGGAAGCATTCCATAGTAAATGAGGTTTACATATGATAATGTTGGATTTGTCCTACAAGAGATTACTTCTTTTCAAGTCTCTGAAAGGACTAAATTTTGCTTTGGTAGAGTCTATACAAGGCCAACAGAAAAGAACTAGACAAACCATACAACAATAAAATGAGTGTATAATAATTTTAATGGACAAAAATTATTGTTATTTTCTTAAAATAGCAGAGTAGTGCTAAACAGTAAATATCTCAAAAGGCCAATAAAGGGGAAATATGAGAGCTAGAGTACTGGCTCTGCAGTGGTGGTATAATTTTAACTACCTTCCTGCTATTCACCTAGAAAAAAGAGATGATAAAATAGTAAAAAAAAAATGAACTGTTTTAATTTTTCATTTTTTTATCAACATGTAGTTGATTCACAATGTTAGTTTCAGGTGTACAACAAATCAATTCAGTTACACATGTGTATATATATGTATATTTTTTCAGATTCTTTTCCATTATATGTTATTAAAAGAAATTGAATACAGTTCCCTGTGTTATACAGTAGGTCCTTGTTTTTTGTTTATTTTACACACAGTAATGTGTAAAGCCTTATGCTTACACTATGGTACTTTGGTGTTACTTTGCAAAATAGGTAATACCATTCTTAGGCTAACAAAACTTCAGTAAAGTCATCTTCTATAATCAACTTACTGTCAGTTAACTTCAGGCAGATATTCAGTCATGCAAGATCAATTCATAAGCACAAGTATTTGTTTTTCTATCTTGAAATTATCATTATGGAATTATTGGAAAAATTTCTTAGGTATGCCCATGAAAGTTGAGAGAGCAAGTTTATACTACATTTCCTTGCCCATTTAAGAGGTTTAAGTAGACAGTAAATTGTTAACAGAATTTAAAAGTTTTGATTTAAAATATCATTTTACCAAAATCATTTGTCTTGCCACTTCTTATTTGCTAAAAATCTGTATTAAAATCCTTCATGATTGATTGTTATTGTACAACAAAAGCAGAAACAAAAATATGTAATACATAAACTAGTCTATGGGACTCCAATGTATCTCAGTTGAAAGTTGCAGATAATATAATTTTTCTACTGAGGAAGAGACTATTAGGATATTTGTCTATTTGTAATAAGATGTTATAAAAGCTATTACAGTGCTTTAAAATTTCTCTTTGGGCAGCTTTTAACTGTATATCAGACTTTGTATTTTTGTCTAGATGGCTTGCTCTTTCGAGAAATTCTAAAGGTCATTACTCTAGTAGCCTAGGAAAGTGTTTCTCAAGTGGAGAATCACAATTTCTAGGAGGAGCAGGTCCAGGAATTAGCAATTTAACAAGCTCCTTAGGAGTTTCCTACACTCACTGACAATGGGAAGTACTGTTCTAATAATTACAAGATATACAATGCAAATAAACCAGATTTGGCTAATCTATTCACTAGGAAATGACTCATAAAAAGAATGTTTTCAGGTATATTCACTTTATGTCACCATTTCACTGGTCAATAGGCCATCATTACTTTTTTTTAACCAGTCAAAATTTTATTTTTTTTATAAAACCAATTTAAAATATGGTAAATATAGCAAAAATATTCAGGCATATGTTACTGTTTTTATACATTTTCCTTTTTAAAAACTTTATTTTAGAGAAATTTTAGGTTCACAGCAAAACTGAGGAGATGTTACGAAGATTTCTCATACACTTCTTGCCCCAACACATGCATAGCCTCCCCCATTTTCAACATTTCCCACTAGAGGGGTAAATTTGTTAAAATTGATGATCCTAAATTGACATATAATTATCATTTAAAGTCCATAGTTTACATCAGAGTTCACTCTTGGTGTATATTTTATGGGTTTGGACAAATTTATCTGCTATAACAATATCATACAGAATAGTTTCACTGCTCTAAAAATCTTCTGTGTTCTACTTATTCAACCCTCCTTTCTCTTTAAACCCTGGCAATGATGACCTGTTTACTGCCTCCATAGTTTTATTTTTCTAGAAATCATATTGTTGGAAACATACAGTACATACCTTTTTCAAATTAGATTATTTCATTTAGTAATATGCATTTAAGTTTCCTCCCTGTCTTTTTGTGGCTTGATAGCTCATTTCTTTTTAGTGCTGAATAAAATTCCATTGTCTGGATGTGTCACAGTTTATTTATTCATTTATTTATCAAAAGACATGCTTGGTTGCTTTCACACTTTGACAATTAAGAATAAAGTTGCAATAAACTTCTATGTACAGATTTTTGTCAGGACATAAGTTTTCATTTCCTTTGGGTTAGTAACAAGGAGCACAATGGCTGGTTATTATGGTAACAATATGTTTAGTTTTGTAAAAACTCCCAAACTATCTTCCAAAATGGCTGTACCATTTTGCATTCTCACCATCAATGAATGAGAGTTCTGGCTGTTCCACATCCTCACCAGCATTTGATATTATCAGTGTTCTAGATTTTGACCATTCTAATAAGTGTATAATGGCCTCACTAATGTTTTTTTTTCTTTCCTAGAGGTATAGGAATGTCCCCTGTAACAGCTGCAAATTGTAGGTCCCATAATCATCATAAAACATCTGAGTTGATACAAATATATCCAAATATCAATTATATTTCAGCTAAATTTATGCCTGGATACAGCACAAAACCCCAGGCCACCATTATCAATTAGAAAGAGAATGTAATGAAACACAATATTTGCATGGCTATGAAATATTACCTTTATAATATTTTTAAATTTTCTTCCTTATTTCATGGCAATCTCAAATTTATCTTCCCTATAAAGTTAAGTGAGACATCAGTAGCTACAAAAAACTCTATCTTGTTAATGTAGATAATTTGAACAACCACTATCCAAAATTAATTGAGCCCTTTTTGTTTAGTTATGTACATCCTTAGCTGGCTCACTGGCTTAAACTAGTATTGTAATAGCTTACAAATCAACAGTAAACATAATGAACAAATCTATTGAGGGTGATAGGAGATTGAATGCAGAACATTTTACACAAAGTTAGCTGTGATTAGAAATACAGAAAGTATCCAAGTATTGCCTTCCTAGTTGTCTTAGGCAGTTCAAGCTGCTATAACAAAATAATCTAGATCATGTGGCTGAAATAACAAACATTTATTTCTCATAGTTGTACACACTTGCAAGCTTAAGTTCAAAGTGCTGCTAGATTTCTTGTCTGGTGAGAAACCACTTCTTACTTTGTAGACAGCTGCATTTTTCTGTATACTCACATGGAAGACAAGAGAAGGCTCTAGTCTCTTTTTCTTCTTATAAAGGCTGACATTCCCTGCATGATTACTTATGTATTATTTAAAAAAATAGAAGCTTTCTCTGCAGCTGTCTTCTTTCTTTTCTTCAGCTCTCACCAGAATCAGCATTAGCAGTCCTTTCATGGTAATACCCAGCTCCTAACTATTACAAAGTTCCAAAGATGCTTCTATATATTAGGTATTTGGTATAGCAACACTCTATTTCTGATACCAGTTTCTGTTTTAGTTTAGGCTGTTACTAAAAAATGCCACAAATTGGGAGATTTAAGCAATAAACATTTTTCTCATAATCCTGGAAGCTGCAAAGTCCAAAATCAAGGGGCTGGAGTGGGTAGGGGCCAAGATAGCAGAGTAGAAGGACACTCGTAGATCACCCTCTCCCACAAATACACCAAAACTCACCTCCACGGATCCACCAATCCAACCAGAGCACCTGCGGAACTCCGACAGATCATTGCCCTCTTCAAAAGACAAAGACACCATGAATCTGGTAGGAGAAAAGGAAAAAAGAAAGAAGAAAAAGCAAAACACTGTAGTACTGGTCCTGCAGGGAGGGGTTGGCAAAGAAGGAATAGTGCTCATTTGCTGGGTCTCCCCCTCTCCAATGGAGAGGTCAGCTGGATGGAGGGGGAACCTCCGAGGCTCAGATCTGTATGGAGCACCCCTTGACTGAAAGAACTAAGTTAAACTGGCAAAGAGGCTCTCCGCAACCGCCAGCCCTAGAGGCAAAGTGGCAGGTGGGGGATGGGACAGGCTGCCTGTGCCAAGGGGAGGACTGGGGCAGGCTGCACAGAGGCAACTCCAAGGGAATGCAGGGTGCTGTGCGCCATGGATGAGTGGGTACACAGGGCAAAAGAACCTGGGCCCTCCATGAAACAGCATGACTGATGTGCCCTAGGGGGAAGGGTGCCACACCCCCATCTTTGAAAACCAGCTAAAGGTTTTTGGGAGAAGAGAGGTGGGGCTCAACCACAGCCACCATATCCTCTGGTGCTTAGCTCCCAGGTTGGGGTGGGGTTGAGACCTGAATCCATCTCTAAGGGCTTAGTAACCTCAAAGGCCAGATGGAGACTTGCTTACAGCCCAAGGCAGATAGGATCTTTCTGCCCTGGTACCTCAGAGAACTCATGCCACCAAGACAAACAAGGAGCTGAGTTCTGGCATGGATCTGGGATGGGGCTGTTCCGCCATCTTCCCTGAGCCCACTTATGGAACATGGACCTGAGGCGGAGTGGGCAGCTGCACAGAGCAGCAGAGCAACCGGCACTGGGAGAGGGTGTCTGTCCACCCACCTACCTGGCAGGAGCGCAGCACCTGACCATGGCATCAAGAGGAGGAACGACCCACCTGCCCACCATGTAAGAGTGCAGCACCTGACTGCATGGAGAGGGCACAATGTGCTTGCTGACAGGCACTAGGAGCAGCACGGATGGGGGGGCGCCAACAGAGGGCCTCTGGAAGCAGCAAGCTGAGTTTGCAAAACAGGGTGAAGACAAAAAGTCCTCTAAATAAAATCATTAAGAGCGCACAGTCTCCACAAGAACACATTGTCTGCCTCCCCTTTTTAAAAGCTGTTCTATTTTCTATTACCTTTTAAATTTTTACTTTTTAAACAGTTGTATATGTCTCCAGTTTTAATCCATTTAAATTTTTTCTTTTAAAATATTTGTATTATTATTATTTTTAAAAATCTACCTCAATTCATTTTCACTTCTCTTGGTTTTAATCTCCTGTTATTGATTATACACAGGTTTCAATTTTTTTTCTTGTCTCCTTTTTCTTTAAGTATTTTAAAAGACATCAACTCGATTGCTATTCTGATTCAATTTGCTCTTCTATTATGGATTATACACTGTTTTCAAACCCTTTTTTCTCTCTTCTTTTAAAATTCTCCTTCCCCTTTTTTTTAAGTTTTATTTCTGAATAGGCATTATATAGATAAATAAATAAACTCCTTAAGGACCATAATAGATAACAGATACTCCATAAGCCACAGTGTCGAGCAAGATAAAGAATCAGAGGAACCACTCCCAATTAAAAGAGCAAGAGAAATCCCCTGAAAGAATGATCAATGAAATAGACATTGATGGCCTACTAGATCAAGATTTCAAGACAGGAGTGATCAAAGTACTGAAGGAACTAAAAGAGATATGGTTTAGAGATATAAAATATATCAACAATGAAATTGAAGCTGTAAAGAAGAGCCAAGTAGAATTGGTAAACTAATTGGCTGAGATGAGATCTGATCTAAAAGCTGTAGAAAGCAGACTATATAACGTAGAGGAACAAATAAGTGACCTAGAAGACAGGACAACAGAAAGCACCCAATCAGAACAGCTGAGAGAAAAATTAATAAAAAACTAAAGAAAGCAATGTAAGGAACCTATGGGATAACATAAAGCATGACAATCTACACATAATAGGGGTTCCAGAAGGAGAAGAAAGATCAAAGGGGATTGAAAAAGTATTGGAAGAAATCATTACTGAAAACTTCCAAAACCTAAAGGAATCAGATATAGGAGGTTCAGAGGGTCCCAAACAGGAAGAATCCAAACAGACTCACACCAAGACATATCATAATCAAGACGGCCAGATTCAAGGATAAAGAAATGATCCTAAAGGCAGCAAGAGAAAAGCAAAGAGTAAGTTACAAGGGAACCCCCATAAGGCTCTCAGTTGATTTCTCTACACAAACACTACAGGCCAGAAGGGAGTGGCAAGATATATTCAGAGTCCTGAATGAAAAAAAACAAAAAAAGAGATTCAGCCTAGGATACTTTATCCAGCAAGGCTATCCTTTGGGATAGAAGGAGAGAGAAAGAATTTCACAGACAAGCAAAAATGAAAGAGTTTAGTAACACTAAGCCCATGCTAAAAAAAATTATTGAAAGGTCTACTCTAAGTAGAAATGAAGCAGGATGCTACAGAAATGAGAAACTTATAATTGGAAATATGATAACTACCATGAATTACAAATAAAATAAACACATAATTGTAAAAGAAGACATCTAAATCATTAAGAGTGGGAGAGGGAAGCAAGAAAATATAGAGTACTTTTTTCTTTCTTTTTTCTTTTTTTTTTTTTGTTTGTTTTCAGTAGGATAGGTTTGAGCCTATATTACTATTTGTTTAATACAAACAGTTTTATTAATGGGTTAATAGACTTACAAAAAAGGGTAACCACAAGCCACAAAAACTTACAAGTGAGACACAAAACTACATAAAATCCAAGAAAATACAAAGGAAAATTACCAAATCACAAAAGGAAGAAGAAAGGAACAAAGGGGAAATACCAAATCAACTGCAAAGATAAGTTCAAAATGGCAATAAACACACATATATCATTAATTACTGTAAATGATAATGGACTAAATGCTCCAGTCAAAAGACATAGAGTTGCAGACTGTATAATAAAGCAAGAACCTTCAATATGCTGCATACAAGATGGCTACTTTAGGGGAAAAAAAGACATATGGATCAATGGAACAAAATAGAGAGCCCAGAAATGAACCCACAAACTTTTGGTCAACTTATCTTCGACAAAGGAGCCAATAACATACAATGGAATAAAGACAGTCTCTTCAACAAATGGTGTTGGGAACACTGGACAGCAGCATGTAAAGCAATGAAGCTAGAACACTACCTTACACCATACACAAAAATAAACTCAAAATAGATCAAAGACACAAACATAAGACAAGATACAATAAACCTCCTAAAAGAAAATAGAGGCAAAACATTATCTCACATACATCTCAAAAATGTTCTCCTAGGGCAGTCTACCCAGGCAATAGAAATAAAAGCAAGAATATAGAAATGGGACCTAATGAAACTTACAAGCTTCTGCACAGCAAAGGAAACCATAAGTAAAACAAAATGACAACCTACAGAATGGGAAAAAAAATTTGCAAATGATGAAACTGACAAAGGCTTAGTCTCCAGAATATATAAGCAGCTTATACGACTTAATAAGAAACAACCAAACAACCCAATCCAAAAATGGGCAGAAGACCTAAACAAGCAATTCTCCAAGGAAGAAATACAAGTGATCAAAAAGCACGTGAAAAAATGCTCAATATCACTAATTATCAGAGAAATGCAAATCAAAACTACAATGAGGTATCACCTCAGACCAGCCAGAATGGCCATCATTCAAAAGTCCACTAAAGACAAATGCTGAAGGCTGTGGAGAAAAGGGAACCCTCCTACGCTGCTGGTGGGAATGCAGTTTGGTGCAGCCACTGTGGAAAACAGTATGGAGATTTCTCAAAAGACTAGGAATAGACTTACCATATGACCCAGGAATCCTGCTCCTGGGCATATATCCAGAAGGAACCCTACTTCAAAAAGACACCTGCACCCCAGTGTTCATGGCAGCACTATTTACAATAGCCAAGACATGGAAACAGCCTAAATGTCCATCAACAGATGACTGGATAAAGAAGATGTGGTATATTTACAGGATGGAATACTATTTAGCCATAAAAACTGACAACATAACGCCATATGCAGCAGCATGGATGTCCGTGGAGAATGTCATTCTAATTGAAGTAAGCCAGAAAGAGAAAGTAAAATACCATATGAGATCGCTCAGAAACAGACTCATAGACATAGAATACAAACTTGTGTTTGCCAAGGGAGAGTAGGGTGGGAAGGGACAGACTGGGATTTCAAAATTTGTAGATACTGACAGGCAGATGCAGAATAGATAAACAAGATTATACTATATAGTGCAAGGAAATATATACAAGGTCTTCTGGTAGTTCACAGCAAAAAATAAAAGTGACAATGAATATATATATGTTAATGTATATCTGAAAAATTGTGCTCTACACTGAAATTTGACACAACATTGTAAAATGACTATAACTCAGTAAAAATATGTTTAGAAAAAAGTAGTGAGAGTAGACATCCTTGTCTTGTTCCAGATTTTAGTGGGAAGTCTTTGAATTTTTCACAATTGTGTTTTATGCTGGGTGTGGTTTTGTCATAAATAGCTTTCATTACATTGAGCTTTTTTCCCTCTATATTCACTTTTGTAAGAGTTTGTTATCATAAGTGGGTGTTGAATTTTATCAAATGATTTTTCCGCATCTATTGAGATAATCATGTGATTTTTGTCCTTTCTTTGGTTGACGTGGTATATCACATTAACTGATTCATGTCCATTGAACCATCCTTGTTTCCCTGGGATAAATCAAACTTGATCATGGTTTATGATCTTTTCTATGTGATTTTGGATTCTGCACATATTCATTTTCAATGAAAAGGTAGTTGTTACAACCACTTTGGAAATCAGTTTAGAATTTCATACTACAGTTTAATTTATGTAATCTCTACAATTCAAAAAATTATAATGCAAATTATATTCTACAGAAAATTTATTGCTCACTTGCCTCCAGAGATTTATACAAGTATGTTTATTTTTAGCATCATTCATTACAACAAAAATATGAAACATGAAAATATCTCAAGTTGACAAAATATTGGATAAATAATTATGTATTCACTCATTAGAATACTAGAAAAGAATTAAACAAATTATTTCCAACTACATGTACTGATACTGATGAATCTAAAATATATAACATTGACTAAATGAATAAAGTCACAGATAAACATATATGGAGTTATATTTTATAAAGTTGAAAAAAGCTAAAGTTGAATACAATCATGGAGGTTTATAAATAATTACTACAGCAACAAGAAAAACTATGAGACATATTAACAGAGAATTCAGTGTACTGATTACTTCTGGAAGAGAAGGAAATGAAAATGTCAAGTAGTGCAGACATGGCCTCTAAAATGCTGATAGTATTCTGTTTCTTAATCCAAGTGATGAATACACAAGTGTTTATGTTATCTTTATATTATCTGAATATGTTATGTACAATCTTTTTATACCCTTATTAAGACACATTTCACAAAACATAAATTTACCCCTTTAGTGTAAAATTCAGAGATTTTCAGTATATTCAGAGTTGTGCAATAATTTCCAAAATCAATTTCAAAAAATATTAATTATCCCTTACAAAACTTTATACCCACTTAAAGTCACTATCTATTTAAACAAACAAACTGCCTGTGGGCTACTGATAGTCTTTTTGTCTCTATAGATTTGCATATTCTGTACATTTTATATAAATGGACTTATATGGTATTGTCTTTTAATGGACTTATACATTATGTTGTCTTTTGTTGCTTCTTTTTCACTTGGCATAATGTTTTCAAAGTCCATCCATGTTGTATCAGCAATTCATTTCATTTTCAAAGGATGTTCTATTATATGGATATATTAGATTTTGTTTATCTATTCATCAATTGATTATTAATCATCACTTGAATTTTTAATCTACTTTTTGGCCACTATAAATTATGTTGCTATAAACATTCTTTCTATGGACGTGTTTTTAATTCCTTTTGGAAATATACCAATGAGTGAAATTGCTGGGTCATACAGTAACTCTATGTTAAACTTTTTGAAGATCTACCAATATTTTTCTAAGATAAATGTAAAATTTTACATTCCAATGAATAGTGTGTGACTTAATTTTTCCACATACTCTACAAAGCCTGATGCCATGGAACTTTTTGATTAAATCCAGACTAGTGGGTGTGAAGTGGCATCTCTTTGCAGTTTTTATTTTCATTTCCCTAAAGGCCAATAATGTTGAGCATCTTTTGATGTGCTTATTGACTATTGTATATCTTATTTAGAGAAAGGCATTTCAGATGCTTTGCACATTTTTAATTAGATAACTTGTCTTTCTATTATTGTGTTATGAGTGTTTTTTTAACATATGCTGGATACAAGTCATTTATCAGGAATACAATTTGCAAATAATTACTGAAACTGTGAGTTGTCCTTTCACTTCCTCGATACTAATATTTGTGGTACAAAAGTTTATTTTTATTGTAGTCTGATTGTATTAGTTTACTAGAACTTCTATAACAAGTACCAGAGATTGAATAGCTTCAGCATCAAGAATTTGTTTTCTCACATTTCTGGAATCTAGAAGTTTAAGATCAAGGTGTCAGTTGACAATAGACTTGATTTCTGCAATTTATCACCTTGAACTGTGGATAACTTTATTCTTTTTTTGCCTTCACATGATCTCCCCCTTGTGTATGTCTGTGTCCCATTTTTTTTATAACACAAGTCATATTGGATTAAAGTCTACACTAGAGACCTTGTTTTAATTTAATTACCTTTTTAAGACCCTATCTCTAATCACTGTCACATTGTTAGGTACTGGAGGTTAGGGCCTAAAAATATCAATTTTGAGGGTCACAATTCAGCCCATAAGATGAATTTATCTATTTGTTTTTCCTGCTTTTGATGTGGTATCTAACAAACCATTGTCTAATCAAGTTCATGAAAATGTACTCTAAATATTTATTCTAAAAGTCATATTTTTAGATCTTACATTTAAGCCTAGGAGGTTTATAATGTTTTGAGTTATTTTTATGTCTGATTTGAAGTAAGGGGCCTAACTTCATTCTTTTGAATATGGATATACAGTTATTTTAGCATCAATTATTGAAAAAACGTTTCCCTGTTAAGCAGTATTGACACTTTCCTTAAATATCAATTGACCATAAGCATAAAGATTTATGTACATTATCAATTATATTCCACAGATTTCTATGTGTAGCTTTCTGTCACTACCATATTTTGTTAATTACTCTAGCTTTGTATTAGTTTTTGAAATTGGGAAGTGTGAGTCTTCCAACTTAGTTTCTTTTTTTCAAAAAGATGATTTTGGGTAATCTGAGTCCCTTGCACTTTCAAATGAAATCCAAGATCAAATCATCAATTTCTGAGCAAGTCCAGCTGGGATTTTGATTGGGATTATGTTGAACCTGTAGATCAATTTGGGGAGTATTTCTTACTTAACAGTGTAAGTTTTCTTATCCATGAAAAATAGGATATTTATCTTTTCTTAGATCTTCTTACTTTCTTTCAAAAGGTTTTTGAAGTTTTCAGAGGACATGTTAATGAATTCTTCTGTTCATTTATGTTCAAGTATCATCTTTAATGTTTTTATATTTTTCTAATCATAATTTTTCTATCATAAAATCTTAATTAATTTTAAATTTTATTTTCTAACTGCTCATTGTGTAAATAAATATACATTTATATATACTGATCATGTGCTCTGCAAACTTGTTTAATTTGTTTATTAGTTCATAATGCTTTTAGTAACTTCCTTAGGAGTTTCTATGTACAAGATTATATAATCTGAAAATGACATGGTTTTATTTTTATTTTTTCATTTCCAATATGGATGTCTTTTATGCATTTTTCTTGCCTAAGGTATTACCAAGTAATAGTGACCTCATAGAATATGTTGGAAAGTATTTATTCTTCTTCTAATTTTTGAAAGTGTTTGTAAACAATAGGTCTTACTTCCTTTAAAAATATTTGATAGTATATTTTTTATATGTGTGATGTTTTGATAATTAAACCCTTTAAAAAGTAAATTCAGAGAAAAATGTTGATTCAAGCTGCAGTTGAAACTTGAAATTATAAATATATTCAGAATATAATAAAGGAATTACACATATAATGTTAAAATACTGTATAAAAAAGAACACTGACAGATGAAAGTGTGCCTTGGAAATTCAAAATATAGCAGCTGCAGTTAAAAGAAAATAAATAGAAAGCTTAGTACAAAAAAAGAATCACCATAAATGTAGAACAGAAAGAAAAACCCTGGAAAAATAGAATACAAAACATAAATATGATTAAATGATAAAGAAATGATCTCCAACATCTAATCAACAAAGTTTTATGAATGAAAGAGCTAATTAAATGGCATATATCTACAAACACACATGTAAACACAGATACATGAAAACTTTACATAACTGAAAAGAATGATTTTCCAGAAAAGGGCACAATATTCAAACACAGTTAAAAACACAAAACAAGAAAAGGACTATAGCAATATTCATTATCATTGCATTTTTAGGTAAAGAGGTCTCTATATATTTCTAGATTAAGGGTAATAAAACTTAACATATACACAGACTCAAATAAGAATGAAATATTTTTCAAAGTAACACTGGAAGCAAAAAGAAAATATAGCAAAATATCCAAAATTTAAAGGGAAAATTGTTTCTAATCTAAAATTTTAAGTTGAACTAAATCATTCAATCTGAGATTAGATCAAAATAATTTTCAGGTTTGCAGGTTCTCTGAAAATGACAACTTTCTTAGAGAATATATGCTCCTCCAAGACTAAGAAGTAAATAAACAAAGTTGATATCAAAATATCAAGGAGAAAGGAAGAGATTTATCACAAGAAAGATGCAAAAGAAATTCCTGAGACGCTGATGAAAGGATTTCATGTGATGATAGTTCTGCAGTAGATCTAAAAATTAACAGATCAAATTAGAGCATGAATACATAGAATTCAAAGAATAGCTACCTGTAATAATATGATATGATATGATACAATATAGTAATATGTAATAACATAATATGCAATAATGAAATAACATATAATAATAAAAAATATGTTTTTCCATATTGAAAAAAAATTTTAAGTTGTTTTGTAGTTACAAGATTAATTAATGAGTGACACTTAAAAACCAAGTAAAAAGAAGAGAGAAAAAAGGAATTATTGATTCCAACAAATATAAAATATCTTTAAAAAATCTATATTCATAGTACAATATAAGATTCAGTTTGGTAAATTTATAATTTAGTAAATAAGAACTATTGATTTAAATTTTTATTGTTTATTATATTTTATTTTAACTTAAAATTGTTAAATATTTTAAAAGAATGGATAGGGAAAAGGAATTGGTTGTTTTTCTATGTATGTATGTGTGTGTGGTATAATTATTTATATCCTTACATATTATTGTAGGTAATCAATAAATAATATCTAAAATGATTGATCAGCAGATGTCATCATCATGGAGATGTAACTCATTTCTCTTTTCTCTCCCCTTTTTTAAGCAACTAACTAGACATCCATAACTAAACAAAAGTGACTCTATGCAAAAAAAAGAGTAACTCTATGCATTACACTAATGGAGCTGGGAGGTTTCTAACATACACATACATCTAAAAATAAACAAATAAGACTTAGGTAAGGGCTGTGGATCCAAGGGAGCCTGTGAACCTGCTCCAACCTCACTCAACATTGTGCAGAGTAGGAACTTGGAGAGTGAAGACTGCTACAGATTTCCTCTTGCTTTGGGTCAAAAACAAGAGGAAATTCATAGTAGTTTAGTCTGCCTGAGGGGAGATTTCACCATGCCATCAAAATGGTATAAAGAGTTTAGACACAGAGGAGAGGGAAAACTCTCCAAAGCCATCACTTTCCCCAGGGCAAAACTGCAAAGGGCTAAACTTTTGACAGCATTGATTTCTCCTGCAGTGGGAGACATTTCCCACTGAATAGGTGGAAAGTAAAAGTGGTGAGTTACTGCTTGAATATCATAGATATGGGAATTGTGTCTGGAGAAACTCATTTCTCTCCAGCAGCATCTGAATTTCTAGGAGGGATCTCCATGAAGGGGTTAGGGGAAACAAGAGAGGTAAGGAAGCAGATAAATATATCAAGGAACATTAAATAAATGAATTACTTGCTGTGCTTTAGGACTACAGCAGGAAGTTCACCCACAAACCTCTGGGAGACCACTAGAGAATCTCTCCACTGTACCATGGGCACCCCTACAACCTCAGTGTTAAACTCACAATTCCCCTTACTCTGCTGCTAGTTCCTTTTGCATGTTCCTGAGTGTATCTAAGAAAGCAAGCTTCAATCCACACAAAGGGCTCTCAGATAATAGACTAAGGTTGGTGGGCAAGAGAGAAACCAAAAACTTGATCTATAGCACCTCCATCTGGAACACACACACACAATAAAAAGACTTATAATAGCCAGCTTGTTGAAATTTAAGAACCAAAGAAGACATAACACAACATCGTAAATCAACTATAATTCAATTAAAAACATTAAATAGAAAAAAAAAACAAGGTACACACCACTTCAAATGTGAAAGCAGAAGTGCATACTTACAAACATCATAAAAATTAGAGAAATATGTTATCACAATAAGAAAATTATAATTCTTCAGTAACCAAATTCAAAGGTACAAAATATTGTGATCTAACTGATAAAGAATTTTAAATAGCTTCTGAGAGAAATTCAACAAGCTAAAAGAAACTCAGAAGACAATTCAACATAGTCAGGAATAAAATCAATGAAAAAAAGGAATTCTGTATCAAAGATAACACAATTGTAAAGAAGAAAAGTATAAATTCTGAATTTAAAAATTCAAAGAATGAGATGAAGAATAAAATAAATGTCATCAGTAACAAGGAAGACCAGATGGAACAAATAATAAGAATATAGAGAAATAGGAAGATTAGGATAATAGGAATATAGAAATAATTTAGTTAAGAGAAGAGAAAACTAAGGTTCTTAAAAGTGAAGAAACTTTATGAGAGCTATCAGAATCTGTCAAGAAGGCAAATATCTGAATAATTGGGATTCAAGAAGGAGAAGAGAGGGAGAAGGAGGCATAGAATTTATTTTAAAATATAGCAGAGAACTTCCCAAACATGGAGAAGGACTTGGTCATACATGTTCAGGACAGATAATAGAACACCTACTTATCTCAGTGGAAAAAACACTCTCCAAGACACATTATAATGAAACTGTCAAAAATCAAGTATCAAAAAGAATATTAAATGTAGCCAGAAGGGGGAGAAAAGTATGTAACCTACAAAGGAAACACAATTAGGCTATCAGCAGATTTCCCTGCAGAAACTCAACAGTCAGAGGAGAGTGGCATGCATACTCAAAGTGTTGAAAAATTAAAATTTCCAGACAAAAATATTTATAGCAAAATTATCCTTTATATATGAAGGAGAAATAAAGGCTTTCCCAAACAGAAGCTGAGGAATTTCTCCACTACTAGACCTGACTTCCAAGAAATGCTGGAATGGAAAGACATTAATCAGTGACATGAAAACATATGAAAGTACACAACACATTTGTAAAGGTTAAAAATAAACAGTCAGAATTAGAAAACTATAACATTATATTAGGATGATATGTTAACCACTTAATTATAGTATAAAAGTTAAAGGAAAATAGTATTAAAAATAACTGTAGCTGCTGTAATTTGTTAATAAACATGCAAAAAAGAGGTAAATTATCATATCAAAACTATAAAAGTGGAGGAGTAAGAGGGTGGAGCCATATAGGTAAACACACAATTTGCTATGAGTGTAAAATGGACTGTTTTATCAATGAGTTGTTTTATGAAAACATCACAGTAACCACAAAGCAAAAATATAGAGTAGATTCACAAAACAGAAAAAAGGGGAAACAGCATACCACCATAGAAATACACCAATTTTAAAAATTAGGCAGAAACAGAAGAAGAAACACTCAACAATAAGATGAAAGTAGTAATTAATTCCTTTCATATACATAATCACTGTAAATGTAAGTGGATTGAATTCAACAATCAAGAGGATCCAAAAAAAAAAAAAAATAACAACAACAACAACAAAAAAGGACAAACTATGTGCTGCCTACAAAAGACTAGTTTCCGGGCTAAAAAAGAACATAGGCTCAAAGTGAAGGGACAGAAAAATATTATATGCAAATGGAAACCAAAAGAAAGCAAGGATAGTTATATTTATATCAAATAAAGTAGACTAAGCCAAAAAGTGTAACAAGAGAAAAAGGTGATTATATAATGATAAAATGATCAATACATAAAAAAGATATAATAATCATTAATATATATACACCCACTCAACATCAGAGTACCTAAATATATTAAGCAAATACTAACAGATCTGGAGGGAGAAAGAGACAACAATAAATATACCACATGACTTCAATAACCCAAAGTAAGCAATGGATATACATCCAATCAGAAAACAAAAGTTGGAATTAAATCATACTTTTGACTAAATGGACTTAACAGATATATAATAGAAACATCCTAAATAGATTGGGTATAGAGGGTATATACTTTAACATCATAAAGGCCATATATGACACACCCCCAGATAACATTATACTCCAAGGAGGAAAGCTGAAACTTTTCCTCTAAGATCAGGAGCAAGACAAGAGTGTCCATTCTCATCACTTTTATTCAATATAGTACTGGAATTTCTAGATAGAGCAATTAAGCAGAGGTAAATTAAAATATATCCGAATTAGAAAAAATAAGTTAAATTGTCATTATTTGCTGATGATATGATTTTATATATACAAACTTCCTATGACTTAAACAAAAAATGGAACTGGTCAACAATTTCAGTGAAGTTGGAAAATACAGAAATTCATTGTGTTTCTATACACTAAGAACAAAACATCAGATAAAAAAAATAAAGAAAATAATGCCATTCACAACAGCATAAAATAATAAAATATCAATTAAAACATTTTTAAAATAATAAAATACCAAGGAATAAATTTCACCTAGGAAGAAAAAAAATCTGTACAATGAAAACTAAAACACTTAATGAAAGAAATCAGATAAAACACAAACAAATGGAAAGAAATCACGTTTGTGAATCTGAATAATTAATGTTGTTTAAATTGCTACCAAAAGCAATCTATAGGATCAAATCAATCTTCATCAAAATATCAACAGCATTCTTCATAGAAATAGAAAAAAAATTGTGAAATTTGTATGAAACCATAAAAGACACCAAAAAGCTAAAGCAGCCCTGAGGAAAAAGAACAAAGCTTGAGGTATCAAAACTACTTATTTTGAAGCATACTACAAAGTTATAGTAATAAAATCAGTATGGCATTGACATAAAAATAGACACATAGATCAATGGAACAGAACAGAGAGTACAGAATTATACCCACACATAGAAGGTTAACTATTATTAGACAAAAAATTTAAGAACACCCAGTAGGGACAAGATAATCTCTCCAACAAGTGGTGTTGGGAAAACTGGATAATCAAGTGCAGAAAAATGAAATTGGATGCCTATCTTACACCATTCACAAAAATTGCTTGAAATGGATCAAAGACATAAAAGTTAGACGAGATACTGTAAAACTCTTGAAGAAAAGTTGGGGAAAATTCTCCTCAACATTGCCTTGCCTATGTTTTTTTCTGGATATGACATCAAACGCACAAACAAAAGCAAAAAGCAATAAATGGGACTATATTTAACTTAAAAGTTTCTGCACATCAAGACAGTTTTAAAAGTAAAAAGGCAACCCATGGAATGGGAGAAACTTTTTGAAAACCATATCTCAGATAAGGGGTTAGTTATTATCCAAAATAAAGAGTTCATACAACACAATAACAAAAATGGGTGGAGGAACTAAATGTATATTTTTTCCAAGTAGGCATCCAGATGACCAATAGGTACATGAAATGATGCTCAGCATCACTAATCATTGGGGAAGTGCAAATCAAAACCACAATAAGATATCACTTCACACCTGTTAGAAAGGATATCATCAAGAAGATGAGATATAAGTGTTGGTGAGAATGTGGAGAAAAGGGAAACTTTGTACATTCTTGGTAGGTGGTTGAAAATTGTTTCAACCACTATGAAAAACAATATGATGTTCTTCAAAAAAATCAAATATGAATCTACCATATGATTAAAAAATTTCACTTCTGAGTATATACCAAATTTAAATGAAAACAGGATATCAAAGAGCTACCTGCACTATAATATTTATTGCAGGATTATTCACAATAGCAAAGATAAGGATACCACCTAAGTGCCCATCAACAGAAAAATGGATAAAGAAAATGTGCTTTATGTATACAATGGGATATTATTCAGCCACGAGAAAGGAAATCTTATTACTTTTAGCAACATGTATAGACCTTCAGCACATTCTTCTAAGTGAGATAAGTCAGAGAGAGAAAGACAAGTACTGTGTGATATCACCATATGTGTAATCAAAAAAGCCAAACAGATAAAAGCAGAGAGTAAAATAGAGATTGCCAGGAGACAGGAAGTAGAAATAGGAGAGATATTGTTTAAGGGTACAAACTTTCAATGAGTAGTAAATAAGCATTAGGGACTGAATGCAGAATTTAATGGATATAAACCATGATGAATTAAATGAACATATTGCACACCTTAAATTTACAAAATATTATATGCCAAATATATTTCAATAAAAAAAAAAGACTAGCAAATATAATTCAGCAATATAGGAAAATAACAATACACCATGACAATATGCAGTTTGTTCCAGTGATATAAGTCTGGTTTAATATTTTAAAACAATACAATCCACCATATTAACAGGCAAAAAGAGAAAAATCACATAATCATAAAAATTGATGCAGAAAACAACACAAGAGAATTCAAAACACATTCATAATAAGGACTCAGAAAATTAGGGGAATTTTCTCAATATTTACTAAAAAACTGGCAGCTAACAATAATATTTGAGGTGAAAGACTAAATGCTTTCCCCTCCAAGACTGGTGTCAAAGCAAACATTTTCATTGTTGTCACCTTTTTCAACAGAGCACTGGAATTTCTAGCCAACACAGTGATGCAAGAACTGATAACAATTACCCAAATTTAAAAGGACAAATGAAACTGTCCCTGGTTGCAGATGATATTACGGTTTATGTAGAAAATTCCAGGGAATCCACAACAAATCTCCTATAAATAAGTTGTTAGAAACATTATGGGTTATAAAATTAATGGGCAAAAATTATATGTATTTATTTGTATCATTGCATTCATATAAGTATCTAATGTGATCAAAAATCATTGAAACAGAAAGTCGAAGAGTATTTGCCAAGGACTGGGGGAAGAAGGGATTAAATGAGTATAGAGTTTCAGCTCTGTAAAGTGAAAATTTTCTAGATGTTTATTGAACAGCAATGCAAATATATTTCACACTATAAACTGTACACTTAAAATGTCTAAGATGGTAAATTGAATGTTTATTACAATTAAAATTGAGAAAAATAATATGTATTTCTATATGCTGGAAATGACCATTTGGAAATTGAAATAAAATTACAATATTAATTGTAATCATTCAAAGGAAAGGAAATACTTAAATATAAATCATCAAAACACGGAGAGGATTTGCAGAGTGAAAACTATAAATCTCTGATGAACTGTCTATGTTCCTCCAATTGATATACAGGTTGAATGCAATTTCTATAAAAATACATTCAAGATTTTCTTGTGAATCTAGAAAAGATTTTTCTGAAGATGTATATGTAAACAAACACAATGGGAGTAGAGTACTTAATATATTTGAAAAAGAATAAAGCAGGAGGAATAACTGTATCCATTTAGGGGGGATTTCTTTTTTAATTTTAGGTATAATTGACACACAACTTTGTATTAGTTTCAGATGTACAACATAATTATTTGATATTTTTATATGTTGTAAAACATTAACCATAATAAGTCAAGTTAACATCTATTAACATACATAGTTTTTTTTTTCTTAGGATGAAAACTTTTAAGATTTAATCTTTTAGCAACTTTCAAATATGCATCCAAACAATGGAATAATACTCAGAAATAAAAAGACACAAAATATCCACCAAATCTAATTTTTCAATTGAATAATTTAACTTCTCTGTTGCCTTATTTATTTTCTGTCTGGAAGATCTGTCTAGTGATATTAATGTGGTGTTAAAACCTCCGACAATGATTGTATTCCCATCAATATCCCCCTTTATCTCTGTTAGTAATTGTTTTATGTACTTAGGTGCTCCTATATTGGGTGCATGCATATTAACATGTGTAATATCCTCATCTTGTATCACTCATTTAATCATTATAAAATGTCCTTTTTATCTTTATGGCCTTTATTTTAAAGTCTATTTTGTCTGAAATCATTACGGCAACACCTGCTTTTTTGGCTTTTCCATTTGCATGGAATATCCTTTTCCATCCTTTCACTCTCAATCTATTTGTGTCCTTCTCCCTAAAGTGGGTCTCTTGTATGCAGCATATTGAAGGTTCTTGCTTTATTATCCAGTCTGCCACTCTTTGCCTTTTGACTGGAGCATTTAGTCCATTAACATTTACAGTAATTAATGATAGATGTGTGTTTATTGCCATTTTGAACTTATCTTTGCAGTTGAATTGGTATATCCTCTTTGTTCCTTTCTTCTTCCTTTTGTGGTTTGGTAATTTTCCTTTGTATTATCATGGATTTTATTTAATTTTTGTGACTCCTTTGTAAATTTTTGGCTTGTGGTTACCCTTTTTTGTAAATCTATTAACCCATTACTATAACTGTTTTTATTAAACTGATAGTAACATGATCTCAAACCCATCCTATGGAGAATAAAACATTTAAAAAAGAAAGAATAAAAAATAGTCTATTTTCTGGCTTCTCTCTCCAACTCTTAATGACTTAGATGTCTTCTTTTACAATTTTGTGTTTATTTTATTTGTAATTTATGGTAGTTATCACATTTCCAATTATGAGTTTCTCATTTCTGTAGCATCCTGCTGCTTTTCTATTTAGAGTACACCTTTCAATATTTCCTCTAGCATGGG
Source organism: Camelus ferus (assembly GCF_009834535.1). Classification (NCBI taxonomy): domain Eukaryota; kingdom Metazoa; phylum Chordata; class Mammalia; order Artiodactyla; family Camelidae; genus Camelus; species Camelus ferus. The sequence continues at coordinate 53,142,269 of NC_045732.1, forward strand.
TTTAATGTTGCTAAACTCGTTTCATTTTTGCTTGTCTGTGAAATTCTTTCTCTCTCCTTCTATCCTAAAGTATAGCCTTGCTGGATAAAGTACCCTAGGCTGCATCTTTTTTTCTGTCAGGACTTTGGATATATCTTGCCACTCCCTTCTGGCCTGTACTGTTTGTGTAGAGAAATCAGCTGAGAGCCTTATGGGAGTTCCCTTGTAACTCACTCTTTGCTTTTCTCTTGCTGCCTTTAGGATCATTTCTTTATCCCTGACTCTGGCCATCTTGATTATGATATGTGTTGGTGTGGGTCTGTTTGGGTTCTTCCTGTTTGGGACCTTCTGAGCTTCCTGTACTTGGATATCTGATTCCTTCTTTCAGTTTGGAAAGTTTCCAGTCATGATTTCTTCCAATATCTTTTCAATTCCCTTTGATCTTTCTTCCCCTTCTGAAACCCCTATTATGCAAATATTGGCATGCTTTATATTATCCTGTAGGCCCCTTATGTTGTTTTCTTTAGTTTTTACTTGTTTTTCTCTCAGCTGTTCTGATTGGGTGCTTCCTGTTGTCCTGTCTTCTAGGTCACTTATTTGCTCCTCTGCATTATCTAGCCTGCTTTGTACAGCCTAAAGAAGATGTGGTATATTTATACAATGGAATACTATTCAGCCATAAAAACCGACAACATAATACCATTTGCAGCAACATGGATGTTCTTGGAGAATGTCAGTCTAAGTGAGGTAAACCAGAAAGAGAAAGAAAAATACCATATGAGATCGCTCATATGTGGAATCTAAAACAAACAAACAAAACATAAATACAAAACAGAAACAGACTCATAGACATAGAATACAAACTTGTGATTGCCAAGGGGTAGAGGGGGAAGGACAGACTGGGATTTTAAATTGTAGAATAGGTAAACATGATTATAATGTATAGCACAGGGAAATATATACAAGGTCTTATGGTAGCTCACAGAGGAAAAAAATGTGACAATGAATATATATATGCTCATATGTAACTGAAAATTTGTGCTCTACACTGGAATTTGACACAAGATTGTAAAATGATTATAAATGAATTTAAAAAATTAAAAAGTTAAAAAATATAATAATACCTAACCCTTAAAAAAAGAAATAAAAAGACACAATCTATTGATACATACAATTTGGATAGTACCGTACTGTAGATGAAGAATGCAAGTCTCAAAAGGTTAAATACAACATGGCTTCATTTATTTAGCGATCTCATAAAGTCAAAACTTAGAGATGGAGAAAAAATCAAGTTTTAAAAGTTAGTGTTGTGGGTGAGTTCACCTACAAAGACACAACAAAAGGGAATTTTGAGGGATGATAGAAATGTTCCCTATCTGGGTAGTGCTGGTTTTTACCTGAATCTACCTATACATGTGTTAAATCTTCTTGAACTATGTACCTTATATATAAATTTTCTATTGTGTTCTAATTAATTGTAATATAGGTAAAATAAAACAATTTACCATATATGAGTGGTTCATTTCTGGACTCTTTATTCTGTTCTATTGACATACAAGTCCATAAATTTTTTAATACCACATTCTTGAATACTGCAGCTTAAGAGTAAATCTTGAGATCTGGTAGTATAAGTTCTTTAAATATGATTTTCTTTTGTATAGTTTTTCTTTGGATTTAAGTATACATTTTAGAATGTGCTTGTCATATTCTATGAAAAAAACCTTTTGAGATTTTGAGTGGGACTTGATTGACTCTACAAATAAATTTGGGATAAACGGCCTTCTTTACAAATTTGGTAATATTCAATGCACATGCCATGAACACATTTTTGATAAATTTATCCCTAGATATTTCATATTTCTATGATATTGAAATCATTTTAATTAAAATTTTGATTTAGAAAACGATTATTGATTTACATACAGTTGTAAGAAATAATGAAAAGAAATCCTTTTTACCCTTTACTTCACATCCTCAAATTGTAACACCTTGCAAAATTATAGAACAAAAGAAGACTTCCAAGTTGGCAGTGCAAGGAGTTCTGCAGACCCTCTCTCCAGTCAAACAATCATAACTTGTAAAAATTATATATGTGTATATACTATATACACATATATATATCTTTAAATATATTCAACCACTTATAATCTCTCAAAATTATTTTAAGGGTATATAGAAAATGAAAATAAAAACATTAATTCAACAAAAACTACTAAATCTTGTAAAAAACAAGAAAGGTCTGTGGCACTTTAGCCTCCCCACATTTCCTCCCAAACTTCCCATCTCAGCTCAGTATATGTAATTTCCACCCCAGGTATAAGTAGTCAGTAAAACAGGACTCCCCCTCCTCCACCTTTCAGTCAAGAGCAATGTTTAACATCATTTCTCATCTCCTCCCTGCTTGGTGTTTCAAAGGCTAAATTATAAAATAAATAGTGTGGCTATAAATTTGAAGGTTCCTTTAGTCTCCTCAGTCCACAATAGTGGAAACTGGGCTCTATCCCAGGTGCAGCAGTTAAAAAATCCTGTGGCCTTGATCACCAGCATCCAAGCTCATTTGGGCAGTTTCCATGTTGAGAGAGGCAAGCCAAAACCAGAGATTACTACCCTTATTAGGGCCTTTCCTTGTAAGGCAAGAGTGTCACTTTGAAATAAACAGGCCACTGCTTCTATCCCAAGCTCTAAGAGCAGTGGGTGAAGAGATTTTGTCCAGTGGGAGAGCAAGGCCTAATAGAACCAAAATTCTCCCCATGGAAACTGACATTATTTGCAATGTAGTTTGGGAAATTTCAAGTCTAAGGATGCTCTCAAAAGCAATGGGGATGTTGATGGTAAGCTATTAAAAGGAGGCTGGTAGCTCTATGAGATTAACAAACTAAACCATTGGTCATTCAGTTTCACAGAGAGCGCCAGAATAGGGAAATCTATCAAAGACACATAAAGTAGATTAGTTGTTGTCTAGGGCTAGGGCAGTTGGAGAGAAAATGAGGAATGACCACTAAGGGTTATGTTGTTTTGTTGAGGGGTGATGACAGTGTTCTAAAATCGATTGTTGTGATGCTTGCACATTTACATAAATGTTTTAAAATCATGTATTATTCACTTTAAATAGATGACTTGTATGGCATGTCAGGTATACTCCAATAAAGCTGTTATATAGATGATTGGAAAAAATAACTATCTGAGAATGCCATAACCATGCTATTGACACCGTTAAAGCTAAAATACAAAATGGTTCAAAATCCTCACAAACGGAAATTTTGCTGTTTTATTCGCACATGAAACTCCTTTCCTCCATTCTCCTGCCTAATTCATGGCAACTGCTAATCTCTTCTTCATTTCTATATTGATATCATTTAAAAATTTATATAGATTGCATATTACAGTATATGACTTTTTTAGTTGTTTCCACTTTTTTATCAATTATGACAAAGATGCTATCTATGTGTAGGTTTTTTTTTTCTGTAAACAAAACTTTTATTTATCTGGGAATAATGCTGAAGAGAACATTGCTGGATTATATGGTATGTGCATGTTTAGTTTATATAACACACTGCCAAACTATTTCCAGAGGGGCTGTTTATACATATTATACATTCACAATAGCAATATGTGATTTATACATTTTCTATACATCTTCCCCAGAATTTGATGTTATCACTTTTTTTAGTTATTCTTATTGCTGAGTAGTGATATGTCATTGTGTTTTTAATTTGCATTTCTTTACTGGCTAATTATTTTGAACATAATGTCATGTGTTTATTTGCAATTTGTATACCTTCTTTGGTGAAGTATATGTTCATGACCATTATGCATTTTCTAATTTTTGAGTTTGGGGAATTCATATACAAGTTCTAGGCAATATCGCTTTGTAAAATATGTGCTTCAAAAATATTTTCCCTCAGTGATTACCTTGTGTGTGTGTGTTTGTGTTTTATTTTTTATTTTTTACATCATTTTTATTTGGTTATAGTCATTTTACAATGTTGTGTCAAATTCCACTGTAGACCACAGTTTTTTAGTTATACATGAACATAGATATATTCATTGTCACATTTATTTTTGCTGTGAGCTACCACAAGATCTGATATATATTTCCCTGTGCTATACAGTATAATCTTGTTTATCTATTCTTCATATGCCTGTCAGTATCTACCAATTTTGAAGTCCCAGTCTGTCCCTTCCCACCCCCTCCCCTTGGTAACCACAAATTTGTATTCTATGTCTATGAGTCTGTTTCTGTTTTGCATTTATGTTCTTTTTTTTTTTTAATTCTATATATGAGCGATCTCATATGGTATTTTACTTTCTCCTTCTGGCTTACTTCACTGAGAATAACATACTTCAGGAGCATCCATGTTGCTGCAAATTGTGTTATGTTCTCATTTTTATGGCTGAATAGTATTCCATTGCAAAAATATCCCACATCTTCTTTATCCAGTCATCTGTTGATGGACATTTAGGCTGTTTCCATGTCTTGGCTATTGTAAATTGTGCTGCTATGGACATTGGGGTGCAGGTGTCTTTTTGAAGTAGTGTTCCTTCTGGATATATTCCCAGGAGTGGGATTCCTGGGTCATATGGTAAGTCTATTCCTAGTCTTTTGAGGAATCTCCATACTGTTTTCCACAGTGGCTGCACCAAACTGCATTCCCACCAGCAGTGTAGGAGGGTTCCCTTTTCTCCACAGTCTCTCCAACATTTGTCATTTGTAGATTTTTGGATGATGTCCATTCTGACTGGTGTGAGGTGATACCTCATTGTAGTTTTGATTTGCATTCCTCTGATAATTTCTGATATTGAGCATTTTTTCATGTGCCTATTGGTCATCTGTATTTCTTCCTTGGAGAATTGCTTGTTTAGGTTTTTTGCCCATTTTTGGATTGGGTTGTTTGTTTTTTTCTTATTAAGTCTTATGAGCTGCATATATATCCTGTAGATCAAGCCTTTGTCAGTTTCATCATTTGCAAAAATTTTCTCCCATTCCATAGGTTGTCATTTTGTTTTACTTATGGTTTCCTTTGCTGTGCAGAAGCTTGCAAGTTTCATTAGGTACCATTTGTTTATTCTTGATTTTATTTCTATTGCTTGGGAAAACTGTCCTAAAAGAACATTTTTGAAATGTATGTGAGATAATGTTTTGCCTCTACTTTCTTCTAGGAGGTTTATTTTATCTTGTCTTATGTTTAAGTCTTTGATCCATTTTGAGTTGATTTTTGTGTATGGTGTAAGGGAGTGTTCTAGCTTCATTGCTTTACATGCTGTTGTCCAGTTTTCCCAACAACATTTGCTGAAGAAACTGTCTTTATTCCATTGTATGTTCTTTCCTCCTTTGTCAAAGATGAGTTGACCAAAAGATTGTGGGTTCATTTCTGGGGTCTCTGTTCTGTTCCATTGGTCTATATGTCTGTTTTGTACCAATACCATGCTGTCTTGATGACTGTAGCTCTATAGTATTGTCTGAAGTCTGTAAGAGTTATACCTCCAGCCTCTTTCTTTCTCTTCAGTAATGCTTTGGCAATTCTAGGTCTTTGATGATTCCATATAAATTTTATTATAATTTATTCTAGTTCTGTGAAATATGTCCTAGGTAATTTGATAGGGATAGCATTAAATTTGTAGATTTCCTTGGGCAGTGTGACCATTTTAACAATATTGATTCTTCCAATTCAAGAGCATGGGATATCTTTCCATTTTTAAAAGTCTTCTTTAATTTCCTTCATCAGTGTTTTATAGTTCTCCATGTATAATTCTTTCACCTCCTTGGTTTAATTTATTCCAAGGTATTTTATTACTTTGGGTGATATTTTATAGAGGATTGTTTCTTTACCTTCGTCCCCTGTTGATTCATTGTTAGTGTAAGGAAATGCAATTGATTTTTGTTCCTTAATCTTGTAACCTGCTACGTTGCTGAATTCTTCAATTATTTCTAGCAGTTTTTGCATGGACCTTTTAAGGTTTTCTATATATTCTCACATGTCATCAGCTTATAGTGACACATTTACTTCTTCTTTTCCAATTTGGATCCCTTTTATATGTCTCTCTTGCCTAACTGATGTGGCTAGGACTTTCAGGACTACGTTGAATAAGAGTGGTGATAGTGGGCATCTTGTCCCAGATTTTAGTGGGAAGCTTTTGAGTTTTTCACCATTGAGTACTATGCTGGCTGTAGGTTTGTGATATATAGCTTTTATTATGTTGAGATACGTTCCCTCTATATCCACTTTGGTGAGAGTTTTAATCATAAATGGGTGCTGAATTTTATCAAATGCTTTTTCTGCATCTATTAAGATGGTCATTTGGGTTTTGTCCTTTCTCTTGTTGATGTGATGTATTACACTGATTGATTTGTGTATGTTGAACCAGCCTTGTGTCCCTGGGATGAACCCCACTTGGTCATGATGTATAATCTTTTTTATGTGTTGTTGGATTCTATTTGATAAAATTTTGGTGAGGATTTTGGCGTCTATGTTCATCAGTGATATTGGCCTATAATTCTCTTTTTTTGTAGTGTCTTTGTCTGGTTTTGGTATCAGGGTGATGGTGGCTTCATAGAATGAGTTTGGGAGTATTCCCTCCTTTTCAATCTTCTGGAAGAGTTTGAGAAGGACTGGTATGAGTTCTTCTTTGTATATTTGGTAGAATTCCCCAGTGAAGTTATACAGTCTTGGACTTTTATTTGTAGGGAGATTTTTTATTGCTAATTTGATTTCATTTTTAGTAATAGGTTTGTCCAAGTTGTCAGTTTCTTCTTGATTCAGTCTTAGTGGATTGTATGTTTCCAGAAATTTGCCCATCTCCTCTAGGTTTTCCAGTTTGGTTCCATATAGTTTTTCATAATATTCTTGCATGATATTCTGTATTTGTACTTCAATTGTTGTAGTTTCTCCATTTTCCTTTCTTATTTTGCTAATTTGTGCTTTCTCTTTTTTCATCTTTCAGAGTTTGCCAGAGGTTGTCGTTTTTTTTACTTTTTCCAAAATCCAGCTTTTGGTTTGATTGATTTTCCTATTTTTTTTTTTTTAACTGTATTTTGTTTATTTCCTCTCTGATCTTTATTATTTCCTCCCTTCTGCTACCTTTTCGGGTTTTTTGCTCTTCATTTTCTAATTCTTTTATCTGGTGGGTTAGATTGTTTATTTGAGATTGTTCTTCTTTTTGAGGAAGGCCTGTATCACTATAAATTTCCCTCTTAGCACTGCCTTTGCTGTCCCATACATACTGTGTGGTTGTGTTTTCATTTTCATTTGTCTTCAGGTATTTTTTAATTTCAGCTTTGATTTCCTCATTGACCCATTGGTTTTTTAATACCATCTTGTTTAATCTCCATGCTTTCCTGTTTTTCTCCTTTGTTTCTCTGTAGTTGATTTGAAGTTTCATGGCATTGTGGTCAGTAATGATGCTTGAGATAATTTCTGTCTTCTTACAATTGTTGAGGTTTCTTTTGTGCCCAAGTACATGATAAATCCTAGAAAATATTCCATGTGCACTTGAAAAGAATGTATATCTTATTTTTGAGGGGTGTAATGCTCTGAAAATATTCACCAAATCTAATTTTTCAATTGAATCATTTAACTTCTCTGTTGCCTTATTTATTTTCTGTCTGGAAGATCTGTCTAGTGATGTTAATACAGTGTTAAAACCTCCATCTATGATTGTATTCCCATCTATATCCCCCTTTATCTCTGTTAGTAACTGTTTTATGTACATAGTGGCCCTTATATTGGGTGCATATATATTAACGAAGTATAATATCCTCATCTTGTATTACTCCTTTAATCATTATAAAATGGCCGTCTTTTTCTTTCTTTCTGGCCTTTATTTTAAAGTCTATTTTGTCTGAAATCAGCACTGCAATACCTGCTTTTTTGGCTTTTCCCTTTGCATGGTATATCCTTTTCTATCCTTTCACTCTCAATCTATATGTGTCTTTCTCCCTAAATTTGGTCTCTTGTATGCAGCATATTGAAGTTCTTGCTTTATTATCCAGTCTGCCACCCTTTGCCTTTTGACTGGAGCATTTAGTCCATTAACATTTACAGTAATTAATGATAGATGTGTGTTTATTGCCATTTTGAACTAATTTTTGCAATTGATTTGGTATTTTCTCTGTTCCTTTCTTCTTCCTTTTGTGGTTTGGTAATTTTCCTTTGTATTATCATGGATTTTATTTAGTTTTTGTGACTCCCTTGTAATTTTTTGGCTTGTGGTTACCCTTTCTTAAAGTCTACTAGCCAATTAGTGTCCTCAAACTCATCCAACCAAGAGCAAGAAATTTAATAAAGAAGGAAAAATAATTCTCTATATTTTCTTGCTTCCCTCTCCCACTACTAATGATTTAGATGTCTTCTTTTACAATTTCGTGTTTATTTTATTTGTAATTCATGAGTTATCTCCTTTCCAGTTATGAGTTTCACATTTCTGTAGCATCCTGCTGTTTTTCTATTTAGAGTAGACCTTTCAATATTTCTTCTAGCATGGGTTTAGTGTTGCTAAACTCTTTTCATTTTTGCTTGTCCTTGAAATTCTTTCTGTCTCCTTCTATCGTAAAGTATAGCCTTGCTGGATAAAGTATCCTAGGCTACATTTTTTTTCATTCAGGACTTTGAACATATCTTGCCACTCCCTTCTGGCCTGTAGTGTTTGTGTAGATTAATCAGCTGAAAGCCTTATGGGGGTTCCCTTGTAATGCACCCTTTTCTTTTCTCTTGCTGCCTTTAGGATCATTTCTTTATCCTTGACTCTGGCCATCTTGATTATGATATGTCTTGGTGTAGGTCTGTTTGGGTTCTTCCTCTTTGGAACCCTCTGAAATTCCTGTACTTGGATATCTTATTCCTTCTTTAAGTTTGGAAAGTTTTCAGTCATGATTTCTTCCAATACCTTTCAATCCACTTTGATCTTTCTTCCCCTTCTGTGACCCCTATTATGTGAAGATTGGCAAGCTTTATATTATTCCATATGTCCCATATGTTGTTTTCATTTGTTTTTATTTGTTTTTCTCTCAGCTGTTCTGATTGGGTGCTTCCTGTTGTCCTGTCTTCGAGGTCACTTATTCGTTCCTCTGCATTATCTAGTCTGCTTTGCACAGCCTTTAGATCATTTCTCATCTCAGCCAATGAGCTTACCAATTGTACTTGGCTCTTCTTTATATGTTCAATTTCATTTTTGACATATTTTATATCTCTAAGCACTAACTCTTTTAGTTCCTTTAGTACTTTGATCACTCCTTTTTTGAAATCTTAATCTAGTAGGCTATTGATGTCTATTTCGTTGATCATTCTTTCTGGGGATTTCTCTTGTTCTTTTATTAGGGAGTGGTTTGTCTGCTTCATCATCTTACTCATACCTCTCTGGCACTGTGGGTTATGGAGTTATCAGTTATCTATTGTGGTCCTTAAGGAGTATATTTATTTATCTATCTAATGCCTATGTACTAATAAAACTTAAAAAAAATAGAGTGAGAGAGAGAAGGAGAATTTTAAAAGAAGGGAGAAAAAAGGTTTGAAAACAGTGTATAATCATTTATATAAGAGCAATGTGAATCAGACTAGCTATCAAGTTGAGGCGCCTTTTAATAACCCTAAAAAAAAAAGAAAAAAAAATCAAAAAACAGTATTTCAAACCTCTGTATAATCAATAAAAGGAGATCAAAACCAAAAGAAATGAACATTAAATCAGGTGGGTTTGTAAAAATAATAATATAAGTAGTTTAAAAGAAAAATTTTAAAGAAATTAAAACTAGAAGCATATACAATTGTTTAGAAAGTGTAAATTAAAAGGATAATAGAAAATAAAACAGATAAAAAAGATAAAATAAAAAGTGAATTTTTTTAAAAGGGAGGAAAAAATGTTTTGAAAACAGTGTATAATGAATAATAGAACAGCAAGTTGAAGCAGAATAGCAATCGGGTTGAGACGTCTCTTAAATACCTTTAAAAAAGGAGAAAAAAGGAAAACATATTTGAAACCTGTGTATAATCAATAACAGGAGATCAAAACCAAGTGAAATAAAAATGACATGATGTTATGGTTTACTAAAATAACATTATTTTAAAATAAAAGATTAAAAGATTAAAACTGGGATCACATATAAATGTTTAAATAGTAAAAATTGAAAAAGTTAATCAAAAATAGAACAGGTAAAAACAGATTAAAAAAAGGAAGGGGGAATGTTTTCATGGAGACTGTGTGCTCTTATTGAGAAGTCTTTCTGTCTTCGTACTGTTTCGTGAACTCAGCTTGCTGTTTCCAGAGGCCCTCTGTTGGCGCCCTCATCCTTGCTCCTCCCAGTGCCTGTCGGTAAGCAGATTGCACCCCCTCCCAACACTGGGTGAGGTGAAGCTCTCCTTAGCTGTGGGCAGACAGGTCACTTCCCCTCCCAGTGCCACAGTCAGATGTTGCAGACTGGCCATGTGTGCAGGCAGATTGTGCCCCCTCCCAGCACTGCGGTCAGGTGCAGCATTCCAGCTGGAAAGTTGGGAGGCCATCTGCCCTCTCCCGGCGCCAGTCGCTCTGCACCTCTGTGCTGCTGCGCTCTCTGCGTCAGGTCCGCACTCCATAGGCCAGCTCCAGGAAGACCATGGAACAGCCCCACCCTTGCTCCATGCCCAAACTCAGCTTCTTGTTTGTCTTGGCGACGCAAAGTCTGTGAGGTGCTAGGGCAGAAGGATCCTCTCTGCCTCGGGCTGTAAAGTAGTCACTCTCTGGCCTTTGAGGCTGCTGAGCCCTTAGGCATGGATTCAGGTTTCGCCCCCGCCCCCACCTGGGTGCTAAGCGCTGGAGGATATGGCGGCTGTGCCTGAGCCCCACCTCTCTTGGCCAAAAACCTTCCAAGGGTTTCATAGATGGGGGTATTCACCCTTCCCCCAAGGGCACATCAGCTGTGTTGTTTTATGGAGGGCCCAGATTGTTTTGCCCTGTGTACCCACTCATCCATGGAGTGTAGCACCCTGCAGTCCCTGGTCCTGCCTCAGTGCAGCCTCCCCAGTCCTCCACCCAGCTGGGGAAGCCTGTCCCGGCCCCCAGCTGCCAGCTTGTGTCTCAGGCTGGGTGTTGCAGGGACCATCTGTGCCCATTTAACTTAGTTCTGTAGGCCAAGGGCTGTTCTGTACAGATCTGAGCCTTGGAGGCAGCCCCTCCATCCCGCTGGCCTCTCAGATGGAGAGGGTTAGACCCAGCGAATGAGTGCTAGTCATCCTTTGCCCCTCCCTCCCCACAGGACCAGTCCCACACTGTTTTGCCTTTTCTTCTTTCTTTTTTCCTTTTCTCCTACCAGATTTTTCGCGTCTTTGTCTTTTGAAGAGGACGATGTTCTGTCAGAGTTCCGCAGGTGCTCTGGTTGGCTGAGTGGGCCCATGGATGTGAGTCTTGGTGTATTTGTGGGAGAGGGTGAGCTAGGAGTGTCCTACTACTCCGCCATCTTGGCCTCTTTTCATTGTGGTTTTCATTTGCATTTCTCTAATGATTAGTGTTGTTGAGCATCTATCTATTCAAATCCTTTGCTCATTTTATAGTGAGGTTTTGCTTGTTATTGAACATTAGAGTTTTAAAAATATATTCTTGATATTAATATCTTATGGGACATATGGTTTGCAAGTACTTTTTTCCTATTCCATGCATGCAACTTTATTCTGTTGATAGTGTGTGTCCTTTGATGCACAAAAGTTTGTATACACACTATAAGTAAATATATATATATATGTATATTTATATTCATCTGTGCTTTTATTTTATCACTTAAGTTTTTTTTTTTAATTGAAGTATGGTTGATTTACAGTGTTGTGTTAGATTCTGGTGTACAGCAAAGTGATTTTCTGTTATGGTTTACTACAGTATATTGAATATAGTTACTTATGGAATACAGTAGGACCTTGTTTATATATTTTACACATAGTATTTTGTATCTGGTAATGCCAAACTCCTGATTTATTCCACCCCCAGCTTCTTTTCCCTTTGGTAACCATAAGTATGCTTTCTATGTCTGTGAGACCATTTTTGTTCTGTAAATAAGTTCATTTGTGTCATGTTTTTTATTCTACGTATAAGTGATAGCATATGGTATTTGTCTTTCTCTTTCTGAATACCTCACTTAGTATGATAATCTAGGTCTATCCATGTTGCTGAAAATAGCATTATTTTATTCTTTTTATGGCTGAGTAGCATTCCATTTATATGTACACCACATCTTCTTTATTAAATCATCTGTTGATGAACATTTAGGTTGCTTCTACGTCTTGGCTATTGTAAATAGTGCTGCTATGATATTGGAGTGCATGTATCTTTTTGAATTAGAGTTTTCTCCAGATATATGCCCAGGAGTGGGATTTCTGCATCATATGGTAACTTTATTTTAGTTTTTTAAGGAATCTCCATACTGTTTTCCATAGTGGCTATATCAAATTACATTCCCACCAACAGCATTGGAGAGTTCTCTTTTCTCCACACACTTTACAGAATGTATTTTGTGAGGGCTTCTAAGGATGGTCATTTTGACCAGTGTGAGATGATTCCTCATTGTAGCTTTGATTTGCATTTCTCGGATAATTAGTGATATTGAGCATCTTTTCATGTGCTTATTGGCTATCTGTATGTCTTCACTGGAGAATTGTGGGAGAAAATATTTGCAAATGATATCACTGACAAAGAAGGGCTTAACCTCCAGAATATACAAGCAGCTCATACAACTCAATAACAAAATAAAAAAGAAACCCAATCAAAAAATGGGCAAAAGATCTATCCCTTCAATTTTGTAAGTTTGTTTCATATACTTAAGGGCTAAGATGTTTGGTACATATATGTTTATAATTGTCATATCTTCTTGGATATTTGATTTTTTAACCATTATATAATGCCTTAGTTTGTCTCTTGTAAGAGTTTTTAACTTAAAGTATTTTTTGTTTGATATTAGTATAGCCACCTTTGCTTTCTTTTGATTATTTATATTTATTTATTTATTTATTTATTTTTATTGAGTTATATTCAGTTTACAATGTTGTGTCAATTTCTGGTGTACAGCACAATTCTTCAGTTATACATGAATATATGTATATTCATTTTCGTATTCTTTTTCACCGTGAGCTGCTACAAGGTATTGAATATATCTCCCTGTGCTATACAGTATAAAATTATTTATCTGTTTTATATATACCTGTCAATATCTGCAAGTCTTGAACTCCCAGTTTATCCATTCCTACCCCCCATGCCCCTGGCAACCACAAGTCAGTATTCTATGTCTGTGAGTCTATTTCTATTTTACATATAAATTCATTTGTCTTTTTTTTTTGATTATTGTTTGCATGAAATATTGTTTTTCATTCTTTGATTTTTTCAAACTATGCATATCCTTAGAACTAAAGTGAGCCTCTTATAGACAGCATATATTGGGTTCATGTTTTAATTCATTTTGTCAATCTGCTTTTTAATTGAGGAGTTTAATCTATTTACATTTAAAGTAATTACTGATAGTTAAAGACTTACTATGTCCATTTTGTTGTTTTCTGTTTATCTTACAGCTTTTTTCTCTCTTATTTCCTCCCATACTGCATTCTTTTGTGATTAGCTGATTTTTTTTCTACTGGCATGTTTTGGTTTCTTTCTTATTTCCTCTGTATATATTCTAAAGATACTTTATCATTACGATGAATATTATATATAATACTTTGTAGTTATACCAGTCTATTTTAAGGCTGCATGAACTTAAATTCAATCACATTTTAAAAAACTACTTTTATATCTCAAACCCCCTCCTTTACATTATTGATGTCATAAATTACATCTTTATTTATTAAATAGATCAAATTAAGATAGATTTATAATTACTTTTATCTTTTTACTTTAAATTCTATAGAGGAATAAAAAATAGAACCATGAACCAAAATTACACTAATACTAGTTTTTATAGCTGTTCTTTTGTCAGTAATCTCTCATCCTTTTTGTCTGTGGGAGTGAATTCCCTGTGACATTCATGAGTCTTGCTGCTGATTCCTATCTTCCCTTAGTCTGATATTCTAGCTGCTTTTGGCTATTGGAGTTCCAAGTTAGGAGTCACAGAGTCCAATCTCTTGGGAAGCCTGCAGACAAGTTAGAACATTGCAAATTTTGTCAACTTACTCTCTGGTTCACAGCAGTGAACTAAGAAGCAGGTTACTGCTTTCCCCAAATAATCCTGTACCACATCAAGAAAGGTATGGGGCAAGGGGAAATAAAAGCACTGTAAAATTTCCATGTTGAATATGGCTTTTTCTTGATTAGGTGTTTGTTCGGTTGCTGTAGATTTCTGAATGATTTCCATAGCTCCTGTTATCTTTTTTTAATTAGTATTGAAGTATAGTTAATTTACAATATTATATTAGTTTCAAGAATACAGCAAAGTGATTCACTTATACATAATTTTTTCAGTTTATTTTCCATTATAGGTTATTAAAACATATTGACGAGTTCTCTGTTCTATACAGTAAATTCTTGTTGCTTATCTGTTTTATGCATAGTAGGTCATATCTGTTAATCTTATACTCCTAATTTATCCTTCCCCCATCCCTATCCCCTTTGGTAACCATAAGTTTGTTTTCTATGTCTGTGGGTCTATTTCTCTTTTGTATATAGATCCATTTGTATTATTTTTTAGATTCCATATATACATCATATAATATTTGTCTTTTTCTTCTGAATTACTTAATTCTGTTAACTTTTATTCAGTATTTTTCTAATTTATTTAATGTTTCCAGGGGAAACATGGGCCTAGAGCTTTTTATTTCACCATCTTACAGGCATCATCTACCCTGTCAGGTTTTGATTAATACATTTTGTAAATATGTAAATGGGCACATACAGACAAAGGATAATTATTTATTTTTAATTATTGACCCTTTAATTATTATAAATATTACTTTTATGATAATATTCCTTTTCTGAAATGCAAATTATCCCACATTATTATAGCTACTGAAGGTTTATGGACTTCAGTTTTTTCATGTTTTAAGTAGGTGGCAATGAAAGCATATATGATCTCTATGGTAACTAGGTTCCTCTGATTCTATAAAATATACACTTTAAAATTATTTCAAATTTAATTATTGTTAGCCTTTTCTCCACATATCTCCTCAAACTCAAAGAGAAACTTTCATTGCAAGACTTGTTTTCTTGAATGTCAGTCTTATAAACTAATTGACTTTATTCTTGTCTTTAGCCCATATGTTTAGCCACTCTGAAATTTAATCTCCTCATCTGAAATGCACTGTACATTTGATTTGATCTATCAGATTGCTCCCAGCTTTCACAGTTCATAAATCTGGTCCTATGTTGTCACCTCAAGTTTCATTCTCTGAGCCATAATGATCAAGGTATGTCCTGGAATTCTCTGCTATCTAGGGTTACAACTTATATAAACAATAGAGAAGGAATAAAGAAATAAGAAATCAAGAATTCTTTATGTTAGATATACTCAAGAGATGAATTAGAGTTAATCTGCAGATTTTAAGTACTTAAAGTTGTTAGCTTATAAATAAGCAATTTGTATAACTTCTAGCATGGAATAAGAAAGCATAGTCTGTGAGTAGACTGGTATCCTTAACAAGTACAAGTACTGATAACCCATAACAAGTACACTGCCAGCATCCATTTCTCCCTTTATCATCATTGTCAAAAATGCTGGAGAAAAAAAAAGAACTCTAGCAAAATATTGAGTCTCTTGCCTTGAGTTTTAGTTCATTCTCCAAGAAAAACAACTGAATAACTCAGCAAGACTATATTTCAACTTCTCATATTATATATTACATATAATTTTACTTACACAGTTTGAATCTCTTTGTTAACTTTTGTTGTTCTTCATATTGCATACAATAGGAAAGACATGCTTATTACTAATGTGGCTATCAGTCTTCATGCTGAGTTTTTTTTTTTAATAGGGAGCAATGTTGCAACTGTGCTCTTTTTGACTCTTCTTCATTGATTCAAACACTTCCACTACAAACTTTGTTCCACTGAAAAGAAAGATTAAATTCTCCATTATGTGAAAAAATGTTAAAGAATTAGAATTTAATTTACTATTATAAAGTCAAATTGATGATTATAAGTGTCTATATTCTGCCCTAAAATATACTTCTTTATAAATCCTGACATGAATATTTCTTCAAAAGTCACTTCTTATGTTAGCTGAACTTGTTGCAATAATCACATTATAATATATGTAAAACAAACCATCATGCTATATGTCTTAAGCTTATACAGTCAAATATTTCTCAATAAAACTTAGGGAAAAAAGCTCTTTTTTTCTTGTTTTAAAAATTTTAAATAGGATCAAAATTAATCAGTATTTTTTATTCATTGAGTATCTACTATATGTTCCAAACTGAATTAACTGAAAATATTTTAAAGTATATTATGACAGATGAGAAATTTTTAAATTTAAAAATTGTAAATATACTTTGGCAAAATTAATTTTCTAAATGAAAGGTTAAAAGGGCCACTTTGCATGATGGTATTTTTATTTTTTTAATAAAAATTATGTTGTCTCAATGATCTTGCAACATTTTAGAGCAATTATTAAAAATAAAAAATGTTATGTGAGGAAAGGAAATTTATGCTATTGGTAATGTAAAATGACTCCACTCTACTGATGACTAACACAACTTGAATTTACAAAAGTGTCTGTAATAAATTTTTCTTATTGCATCTTTGCAAAACATAGACAAAATGCTATCTTTCATGTCTTTTCTGCACAAATAAAAATTGTTTTACACTCAGTGGAGTGCTCCTAATACAGGCTGTGTCTATATTTTGGATTTATTTTCATAGTCTACACTTTGCAAGTTCTTCAACAGAAAACGTGCCAAGCTCATGAGGTATGGGGTTTTGCCAGCAGTGGAACATAAATATCCTTTCTGTAGTAATCCCAGACTACTACAGTATTGAAATACGGTGCTTAGAAGTTGGAAGATAGTGAAAGGGTAGAGAAAGTGTTACACTTGAGTGAGCTTGGGTTGAGAAAAGTAGAGTTAGATGTGCCAAGATTTTCTCTGTCATTCTGAATGACATAAAGTATTTGGCATTGGTTCTGGCAATTATATTTGCCACCTATTCAGAAACAGAGAAGCCCGAAGGAAGCCTCACATGTTATACTAGAAAGCAGAACAGCTTTTACTGCCTTTCCACATATATATTCCTCATAGGATTTACCAAGTACAAAGAAAATAGCAAGTCTGCCAGTTGCTGAGGTCCTATGCCAGTAATACATAAAAGGTGGGTGGCAGGCACTTCCTCTGATGCAAGTGCCCCAGATGTTAAGATTGCCAAGGCATTTTGGGAATTCTTGATTACTAGGAGGCTTAGTCTACCTGAAAAGAACAAATGTCATATCAAAAACTCATGGGAACAATTTTTTGGTCTCTTCCCCCCTTTGCCTCCATTTCTTTAGATTTTCTCTTTTGTTCTCTTTCCTTTGAGCATCCGTTTTGTGTTCTTGGTGTTTATTCAGAACAACTAAAACACATTTTAAAAACTATATTATGTACAGCATTCTTTGATAGTTTACAATATGACATTAATAACAGAACAAACAGAATTCAAAAATGCTAATTGAAACAAACTTAAGAACTTGACTCTCTCTCTTGCTCTCTCTCTTTCCTATTTAAGTATATTTTTATTCTCTAAACCAGATCGATTATAGTTAGAAGCTACTTCACTTAATCCTCTCCTTTATCTCATGGGAAGATCTCTAAAAGCAGCTCTCAAAATGTCAAAATCCCC